>NW_012109053.1:199839-200689 GCF_000951045.1 Mandrillus leucophaeus
CTGCAGAAGATGGGAAGAATAGATTTTAATGATGACTGGCTGCCTCTGACACAAGATAACTACATTTTGTGATTCAAATAAACAAATATCCCCAAATCATAGCCCTTAATGCTTTCAAATGTAAGCTGAAAGGAGCAAATGCATATCTTTATGGTGGAAGATTAAGTTGAGTAACTTTCTTTCTTTCTTTCTTTCTTTTTTTTGAGACAGAGTCTCGCTCTGTTGCCAGGCTGGAGTGCAGTGGCGCAATCTCAGCTGACTGCAACCTCCGCATCGCGGGTTCAAGCTATACTCCTGCCTCAGCCTCCCGAGTAGCTGGGAGTACAGGCACATGCCATCACGCTCAGCTAATTTTTGTATTTTTAGTAGAGATGGGTTAACCAGGATGGTCTCGATCTCTTGACCTCATGATCCGCCCACCTCAGCCTCCTGAAGTGCTGGGATTACAGGAGTGAGCCACCGCACCCGGTCAAGTAGAATAACTTTCTAAAAAACAATTTGATAATATTTATTGAAAGCTGTAAGTATTATCGTGTCATTTGGGCCAATAATACCAATCTTAAGAATTTAGACTTATGGGGAAAAAAAATGACCTCAAAAGACATTCATTTAAGAATCATTTATAGTAGTGAAAAGCCAAAAAACATACATATAAAGAATTGTGAGAATGTAGACAAAAAAATTGTAATAGTTATCCCTGGATGACAGGATTATTAGTGAGTATTTTTAAAATTACACGTTATTAAATTTTCAAATAATTTTTTTTTCAGACAGGGTCTTGCTCTGTCACCCAGGCTGGAGTGAGGTGGTGCAATCTCAGCTCACTGCAACCTCTGCCCCTGGGCTCAAG
>NW_012109053.1:206124-218415 GCF_000951045.1 Mandrillus leucophaeus
CCATGTCTTGGGATTTTTAAATGTTCTTATAATTTTAATGCTAGAAAGACACCATAATTCATTGTTTTGTATATTATCCACTGGAGTATAAAAGTACTTTCACTTATTATTTTTTCCTCCCATATTGCTTTGTAAAACATGCACTATAATATATGTTTCATCATTTTAATGTACTTTTCACTGATTCTTGTACTAAACTAAAAAAAAAAAAAAAAAGACATGATATGAATAAAGATAAAGGTGGGATAAATATACCAAACAAGAGAAAGCTATTGTTGTCACTTTAGCGTAAGAAAAAATAGAATTCAAATGGAATTTAATAGAAATTAAAAGGTTATTTTATAATGACAAAAGGAAAAGTACCACAAGATTTAATAGTTATTAATATTTATTTACCCAATAATATAGCTTCAAAATATATAAAACAAGAAAAACCGATAGAACTTCAAGGAGAAATTGTTGAGTCCACAATTCTGGTAGGAAACTTGAATTTTTAAATCAACGATCTTAATAAGATCATTGTTAAGCTTAACTAATGTATATGCAGTATTTTTTCAATCACTCATGTAAATTTCATCATGTGCTAAACTAGAAAGGAAGTCTCAGCAAATCCAAAATCTAATACAATTAGAAGCTCTGGTGGTGCAGTCAGTTAGCACATGGTACTGATACAAAATCTACTGCAATTAGAAATGAAAACAAAAGTCCATCCCCTGCTAACACATGCACACTTGCACACACCACAGAGGGAGCACTTATACTTTGAAATTTTAAAATTCACTTCTAAAAATTAACAAACTAAAGAGAAAACTAAAACAAAATGTATAAAATAGTTATGACAAAATTAGAATTAAAATACTTCATATCAAACCTATGGAAAAGGAATTTCTGTTTGAAGATAATAGCATAGTTTTCTCTACTTGCTCTCTTAAAGCACTCAAAAAGTGATAAAGAGTACATGAAAGAGGGATCCCATTTTTTGTGAACCTAATAGACAGTGGAAATTCAAATCATAATACCAATGTAAAGGCTACCAAAAGCAGTGACAACCAAGGAAGAGGACAAGAGCATGAGGAAAGTGGATGCCTGTGCTGTAACTCTCAGAACGCTGGTCCCAAAGGACATTTCTCCAAGCTGGAATATATATCCACTAAGCTGCAAGGGCAGAATCCAGTTTTTTGTAATAGAAGGAAACAGGTATATGGGATCGTGACAGGAGCATCCCTGGACCTGATTTAGTACCAAGAAGTGGAGGAGATAAGGCTGAATAAATGATCAGTTAGATAAACCAAATGTATAGGAAGCAGTCTGTATTCATCTATTCTCACATTTCTATAAGGAACTACATGAGACTGGGTAATTTATAAAGAAAGGAGGTTTAATCAGCCCATGGTTCTGTGGGCTGTACAGGCTTCTGCTTCTGGGGAGACCTCACAAAACCTACAATCATGACAGAAGGTGAAGGGGAAGCAGGCACATCTTCACACGGCTGGCAGGAGAGAGAGAGAGATAAGGGGAAAGTGCTACACACCTTTGAACAACCCCAGATCTCATGGGAACTCACTCACTATCACGAGAACAGCAAGGTGAAAATCCGCCCCCATGATCCAATCACCTCTCACCCAGTCCCTCCCCCAACATTGAGAATTACAATTCAACATGAGATTTGGGTGGGGACACAGAGCCGAACTATCTCACAGTCTCATAGCCTTTTATATCCCTTTCTCTTCATTGGCTATCTAGGAAGGAAATGGACAAAAGAACTCAAATTGAGAACTTCGGCTTACTATGAAAATTTCTTCTAGTTTATAACGCAGCTCTTCATTTTCCCATACACAAAATTTCCATAAAAAATAATCCAAGAGATTCAAAAAAAATCAGGATTAATGTTAAGATAATAAAACATGAGGATGGAGGAGAGAAAAAGAAAAGGGGAAAAAATGTTAGATAAAGCTAAAAAAAAAAAAGCCACAGATAAAATTTTGTGACCCATAACTTTGCACGAATTAAAGTAGTAAATAATGATTTTTAAAAACATCTATTTATAAAGTGATATAGCACACAGCAGAGGTGCAAAAGCTTAGGAAAGAGATGATAAAACAAGAGCTGGCAGAACCCAGAAATAAAGTGAAAGAAAATCACAGAAACAAACTGTAAGCATCACTAAGGAGAACAGACACATCTAAAATTTCAGTAAGGGATATAATGAACCAAAATGAGAAAGGTGAGAAACTAAATTTAACTAGTAAAAAGGTACTGAAGAAAGAGGAAGAGGAGGGGAGGAGGAGGGGAGGAGGAGGAGAGGAGGAGGAGGAGAAGATACTTTACTGACTGAAAGGGCACGTCATATCTCAAAGGGAAAAATTATACAATAATTGTCAAATTGGGTCATATTCTAGCAAAATTACTGGACTTGAAACATAAATTTTATTTTGATAGCCAAGAAATAACATGAAATCACTCAAATATAGGCTGAATATATCATGTAACTTCCAAACTTTTGAGAATAGATGTTATAGATAAGTACGCCTAAACATAAAGGCATAAATTGAGCCTGCCGTACAAAAGCCATTAAGGGAGAAATTCAAGATCAGACTAGTCTCAAACCTTCCAAGTCAACACTCAGCACAAGAAAGTAGTTGACCATTGCCTATAAATTACGAAAGGAAAGAAAGTGCCACTTAAGAAAAGTTTATGCCTGTCTATTCTGCAATAGACATTTTTAAACAAAAATATTGTTCGTATAACCATGTTTGAAAAAGAAGAAACAATTAGATTAAGACTTTATCCAAGTAAGAGTGAATGGTAAAAATATGTGTGGAATATTGATTGAATGTAACCATAAGCTTGTGTGAAAAGGCTGCAACCCTTAACAATATTGGAATGAGCTCTCTCACTAAAATTGGGAAGTGAATTGGTTGAAAATTTGGAGAAAAAAATTGAAGCATACTGATAACTTCATCTCATTTAGCTGGAATGTAAGATATATTACATTAGAGAAATGCAAATCAAAACCACAATGAGATACCATCTCATGACAGTTAGAATGGCGATCATTTAAAAAGTCAGGAAACAACAGATGCTGGAGAGGATGTGGAGAAATAGAAACACTTTTACACTGTTGGTGGGAGTGTAAATTAGTTCAACCATTGTGGACGACAGTGTGGCGATTCCTCAAGGATCTAGAACTAGAAATACCATTTGACCCAACAATCCCATTACAATGTATATACCCAAAGGATTATAAATCATTCTAGGATAAAGACACATGCACATGCACGTTTATTGCGGCACTGTTCACAATAGCAAAGAACTGGAACCAACCCAAATGTCCATCAATGATAGACTGGATAAAGAAAACGTGGCACAGGCCAGGCGCAGTAGCTCACGCCGGTAATCCCAGCACTTTGGGAGACCGAGGCAGGCGGATCATGAGGTCAGGAGATCCAGACCATCCTGGCTAACACGGTGAAACCCCATCTCTACTAAAAATACAAAAAATTAGCCGGGTGTGGTGGCGGGCGCCTGTAGTCCCAGCTACTCGGGAGGCTGAGGCAGGAGAATGACGTAAACCCGGGAGGCGGAGCTTGCAGTGAGCTGAGATCGCGTCACTGCACTCCAGCCTGGGCGACAGAGCGAGATTTCGTCTCAAAAAAGAAAAAAAAAAAAAGTGACACATATACACCATGGAATACTATGCAACCATAAATAAAGAATGAGTTCATGTCCTTTGTAGGGACATGGATGAAGATGGAAACCATCATTCTCAGCAAACTAACACAAGAACAGAAAACCAAACACCGCATGTTCTCACTCATAAGTGGGAACTGAACAACGAGAACATGCGGGCACAGCGAGTGGAACATCACCCACTGGAGTCTGTAGGGGGGGTGGGGTCTAGGGGAGGGATAGCATTAGGAGAAATACCTAATGTAGATGATGAGTTGATGGGTGCAGCGAACCACCACGGTACACGTATACCTATGTAACAAACCTGCACGTTCTGCACATGTGCCCCAGAACTTAAAGGATAATAGCAAATAATAAAATAAAGTAAAATAATAATATCACAGAGTAACAAGAACTTGCAAGGGTAAAAGTTAAACACCAAGAAAGATATTATAACCTATAAAAACTGAAAAGGAAAAAGAATGGGTAAAAGGATGGAAAGAAAGAAGAAATAATTGTATTTGCTATTCACAGATACTGTTTAAAGAAGTAGGGGATTAGAGCATTATGCAAAGTTACAGCTATCAACGTCACAAATAGAACACAAATACAAACCTTCCAAATGCAGACACATATAATCAAAAGAATGAAAATATACCAAAAAAAATTTAAAGCCACAAAAACATTTTAAGGCATAATGGATTATAAAAGTATGACCTCAAAATATCTGTCATTTCAACAAAAGTCTAAATTAATCTGCTACAAGAAGAAAAATACTTTCACGTTTATTTGCCTCTGGATTTCTACTTCTTACCTTGGGTCATTCCTCAATTATATGTCCTTTAAAAAAAAGTCTTGCAAAGGCAGTGTGGACATGGCATGCCAGGAGTTGTGAAAGTATCTGAAAATGAAAATATCTGTATGCACTTCTGACTGTGTGTCTTTCTGTGGGTACATAAGGCCTTGCTTAGCGTGCGATATTATCTGTTTTGTACTATTGCTTTTGTACACAACTAAATCTCACTTTATAGCCATACAGATCTTTAAGTTAGAGGGGGCAGGCTTTGTTAAACATGGTTGGACCTGTAAAATGTCTTAATTCCGTTAAAAAGGAGTCCTTTTTCACATTCCACATTTGTATACAATTATTTCTATCAGCAAAACACATATTCCAAAAACGGGTAGTATTAATTATTGGTCATCAGTAAAACTTTGGCAACTAACTCTTTTAGGATGTGGTAATATTGATCTGGAAATCCACTGAAGTGTCTAAATCCATATTTGGTCTGTATGATTTGCCCTTAGTGTCAAACTGACTTTCATCATGTGAATCACCTTGGCCTATCCTTCCTAACATCCTTTATTAAATCTTTAATATTAGTTCTCACGGGTGACTGGACACAGTCAAATGGCTCTGACTTCAAGGCTTTAATGGAGATCAGCTTGTTAATATGAAGTATCAATCAAAACAAAAATTCCAAGCATATCTTAAAGGAGTTGAACTACATTAAAAAATCTTGGAGAGGCTCTGAATTAATTTGCTCAGAATATTTATTTCTTTTCCATTAACAAGGTTGAGCCAACACTATGTGGGTGGTAAATTTTGTTTTTTTTCTTAGTAGATCACTGATCCTTCATGGTCTTTTAAAATCCACTCCACAAGTCAACTTTGCAAAAATACTAGGTTCTGAAAACATCTGCATACACTTGCAAATGTGGACCTCCAAAGGAAAAGAGACAACTAGAGAATGTCATGTCCAAAATGAGGCACAGGATTTAGGAACTATAAACTGCAAATTGAACTTCATGTCCAGGACTTATTTCATCCACAGGATTGTTTTAAAAGGTAATGTCTGAAGTTGCAAGCATTTTTTAAAGAGTTCTTATTCTGAAGAAAGAAAGAATAATAATAAAGATGTCTAATATTAACATTTTGAGCCCATGTTTACCACATTAAAGAACAGTATTTTACGGTTTTCTTGGAGTATGTACAAGAGGGGTAGGTCATTAATATGAACAATTTAACCATATTATATATGATTATTTTTCTGTTACTGATAAAATTATAAGCACACTAGTAAACAAAATGTCACATATTGACTGTTTCATTAAATTTATCTATCCTTTTAACTTTGAAACTTACAGTTTTCTAACCTGGATTAATAATTTATATTTGTGCTCTTTAGAATTTTTAAATAATTGCTATCTTTTATCTCATTTATTTCTCACACAGTCTTGTAAGGTAGTCAGAGCCAATATTTTCCCCATCTTACCAGTGAGGAAGTGGAGTCTCTCAATGCTGAGAAGATAAGATCTTGCTCCCCAAGTATAACTGGTCTGGGAGCTTTTTGCTACCAAGACCTGTCTCTCTTAAAGCTCACAAACCTGCTACCTTCTATCCAGGAAGTTCATGCATTGCACGTTTGAAACAATTCTTAGGTACCTTGGGAAAAAGCAGAAGAGATGAAAAGTAAAATAAACTCTTGTTCCCCACCCAGGAGGAAATTTAGTACAAAAAATACTTGGAAACGCAGACTCTCACAAACACAACCACTTCTAACTTTGTTATAAATGGCATGCAGTCTAATTCTTGCTAAAAACCCATCCACAGAGGGCAAATCATTGCAGATTTGCCAAGGGCTGAAGCATCGTTTGGCTGTTCTGAACTCCATTCAGAAGGTTAAAAGAACAATCTAACCAGTAAGAAAAGTATATTTAACCACAGAATATAAGTGCTTGCTGAAGTTTTCTTGCACATATTTCAATATATACATAAAACCAGGATATGAGTTGCACTTTCTACCTAGCATAAATTTGTTATAAATTTGTCTATTTTCAATTCCAACTCCAATATTAATTTCAAAGTGGGAAAGTGAGATTTTTCTGTCAAATCATTATATTTAAATAGTAATTCTGTATTTCTCTACTTTTACTTCCATATGGACTATCAGAAATTGCCTCAAGTTTACAATACTGTCTAAATTTGAGTAACAGGATGCCTGTTAAGGTGAAGGTTATATCACGTGCCAGTTGAGGGAAAAATTTAAAACTTAAGGTACCTTGTCCTGTGCCTAGAGATGAGAACTGCAGTTTGCATTTGACCAGACTGTCTTTGTTCTGGGTTGAGTCGCTTGAATGGCCCTACTGAGTTATGCAAAGGTAATGTGAGCTGCAGCCTTTGTTGTCAAGGAAGTTGTAATCAGACTATTTATTTATTTGTTTGTATGTTTGTTTCGTGGATTAGCAAAAGCAACCTCAGTAGAACCAGTTACTGGGGAAAGGCGGATAAACTTGTATGAGAAAAATTCATCTTTTTTGAAGAAAAAAGTGAAAGTTACCATCCCAACTGTTCCTACTTCTCAAAATTCAGCATTTGGAAGTCTTATTGATATAGAGGAGACCACAGTGACAGGAGTAAGGCCCAGGTGTAGAACAGATTAAGTAATCAAGTAAATTAAAATTGCCAGTAGAAAATGAGGATTCTGGGCTAAAAAGTGGAGTTCAGAAACAGAACCAAAGATTTTGTCAAGGAAAGCTATCATGGTACCAGAAGTTTCCCTGGATAGCATCCGTCTAGCATGGTTGCTGGGCAGTGCAGAGCAATGGCTGACTGTGGGAACATGAAACAGGGAGTGTTGTAACACAGGAGCTCAGTGAGGCAACCACAGCCTGAATAAGACCTGGATCACAAGGACCACCCAACAGAAGTGGACTAACACCTATTCTAACCCATGGCCTCTCCTCGGCAGGGAGAAGCAAAAGCAATAATAGACTGAAGAGGCTCCATGTATTTTTTTCTTTCCATAGCATTTGGAAAAAGACTAACCCCTGATTGATTGTAAAAGGCCTTGGAATTGTTGAACAATTCAAAAATTAATGGATTTTCAAGAGAATATAAACCACCTGATAATAAGTAGGTGAAATTGAAAAAAATACAGTTTATTGAAAAAAAAATAAAGGAAAAAGCAATGTGAAATTATTCTACTCAAGTTTAAGACATACATGATATATTTTAAAGCGCTTCCACATATAAAAATATCCCAGTTATGATTCAATAAATACTTTATAAATAGTATTTGTAGGTCTTCAGTAAATAAGTTTTTTCGAGAGCAAAATACATTTTTAATTTATTTACATGGGTGATTCTTACATTGAGGAGAGTTGTGTCATAGAGCCCTTTACAAAATCTTAAGAAAACCATGGACTTCTATACAAAAGTATATCTACAGATAGCATATATACCAATTTTGCATGTAATTTAAGGATTTCATGGATTTCCTGAAGCCCATATGTTGATCATGTAGGAAAATGCTCCTCAAAGTTTGGACTAAGGACCATTGTTGTAAAAAATCACTTGGATTGATGGTTAAAAGTGAAGTGGTGTACAGAGTGGTTGAGACAACAGACTCCAGGCCTGGTCTGCCTGGCTTAAAAGCCTGGCATTACCACTCACTAGCTCTTAGCCCTCTCTGTGTCTGTTTCTTTCTCCTCTTTGTACTAAGGATTAAGTTAGTAACTATTTGTAAATTACTGCCTGGCATATAGCAAGTACTATAAAATTATTAGCTTAAAAAATTAAAATATCTGGATTTCACCCTATAACTACTATATCAGAAACTTCAGGCAAAAAATGGAATCAGCATTTTAAACAAGCTCCTTTGGTGACCTTATGTACTTTCATGTTTATACACTTCTTTGGCACTTTTATCCAAAGTCATGCAAACTCCAAAAATATCTATTAAGAACTTGTTCTTCATATGGCAACCATATGGTATTGCAGTCTTTCTTGTCTAAATTTACAGATTTACCATCACAGATTAAAAATTGGTTAAGAATGCTTTGTATCACTTATTTCTATTGTCAATAAAATAAGTAAACTTACTACATATTACCCAGAATGTTTTTGTTTTCACTGTTTTTTAGAGGTGGGGGTCTCCCTGTGTTGCCCAGCCTAGTCTGGCTATGTTGCCCAGGCTGGTCTGGAACTCCTGGCCTCATGTGATGTTCCTGTGTTAACCTTCCAAGTAGCTGAAATTATAGGCCCAAGGCAGTATGCCCAGCACCAGTATGTTTTAAAATACAAAACTTCTCCAGCTTGAACCCAGCAGGTGGAAGTTGCAGTGAGCCAAGATTGCACCATTGCACTCGAGCCTGGGCAATAGAAACAGACTCCATCTTCAAAAAATAAAAAATAATTAAAAATAAATTAAAAACTTCTCCAAAATGTCTGGGCCACATAGCAAGACCCTGTCTCAAAACAAAACAAACAAACAAAAAACCTCTTCAAAATGGATGAAATAGTTAAGGAATCTTATGTTATGTTCCTCCCTTCCTCTGCTCTGTTGTTGTGGGCTGAAGTTCATAAGTGCCATTGTGGTTGCCCTCATCACACCACATTTCAAGCCATCATTGTTAGCACAATGGTTCCTGTGACTGAAAGGACTAGTAGTATCCTGACACGCCATCAGTATTCAGCTAGTGAGAACTCAGATCATCTCATTCAAAACAAATACCTATGGAGCACTTCAACATACCAGACATGAGGGATTCCTTAGTCAATAGAACATATTATTCTGATAAGAAGTTAAAAAAAAAAAATGCCGTCTTCTTTAAGAGGTGTGACTTCAGATTGGAAGAGACTAAGGATTATCTGAAAACTAAACACAATGTGGGATCCTGGAATAGATACAGGAACCAAGAAAGTCTGTTGGTGAAAAAACTGAGGGCATTTGAATAAAGTTTTTAGTTCAGTTAACAGTATTATACTGATGTTACTTTCTTGGGTTTAATCATTGTACTACAGTTATGTAAGATATTCACATGTTAGGGAAAGCTGAGCAAAAATTATATAGGGACTCTGTACTACTTTTATAACTTTGCCTAAAATTATTTCAAAATACAACGTTTTAAATTTAAAAGAGATTATGTGTTTTTTTAAAGAAAAATACGTTTTTAAATTTTTATTTAATTTTTTTTTTTGAGACAAGGTCTTGCCCAGACTGGAGTGCAGTGGCAAGATCATAGCTTACTCTAACCTCGAACTCCTGGATTCAAACAATCCTCCTGCCTCAGCCTCCTGAGTAGCTAGGACTATAGGTGTGTGCCACCACACCTGGCTAATTTTTTTTTTTGTGGAGACAGGATTCTGTTATGTTACCCAGGCTGCGATGCATATATTTGTTTAAAAAAATTATCGTCTGCAAAAGAGTGAATATGTCAAATACTAATCCCTAAATAACACCGCAATGGTTAGGGAAAAAATACCTGTAGATATACTTCTGTGATGTCACATACCATTTCCACGGCAGGCATGTTGTTAACAGTTTTAGACTGCCCGTGACTTGACTGTCTGCCTGGCGTTTCAAATAGCCCTATAGCCTACACACATGGAGAGTGGCTGTATTACTCCATTTTAGTCTCCTCTTATTGATTGTTGGCCTGGATCAGGTGCAGACACGGGCAATAGCTCTTGAACACTGTGACTGTGTATTCTACTCTAACTCTTGCCGTAGATCTGTCCCTAAGCACCTCTTTCACCCTAATAGGAGTGGCTAGCTGAGTCTGTCTGATTTCACATACATAACACTCTGAGGGCTAATACTTTCCCTCTTGGATTCTCCACACCAATAGTCAAATCTCTTTGCTATAACATTGGTATTTGCTACCCCTATGTCTTCAATCATTTAACATATATTTATTGAACACCTATAACATTATATGTCATGCACTGGCAAAACAATGAGAACACAGAAAGTAGACATGATAGACATGGATTTTATACTTATGGAGCGTGGCGAATAAATAGTTGGCTCTGTTTTCTTTCCATTTTCTTCCTTTTCTTTTTTCTTCATTTCAGATCTTGAATGATGACTTCTCTCTGGTTCCTAAAAAGGTTTTTGAAAAAATTACTTCAAATCTTAGGTTATTGTGTAAAAGAATCCTGATTGTATGTGATTGGCTCAACTCTGCTATATTGACATCTGTGACTTTTGTTTTTGAAAAATATTGCATTTCAGCAAGCGTCACTGTACACATCTTCCCATCTGAAACCACAGTTTGTGTATTTTTGAGTCTGGACATAAACAAGCAAAGACTGAGAGGCTTTGGTTATTGCCCTTTCAACAGCCTGCTTCCATGGCAACAAGGCCTATTAGAGAGAAGCAGCCTTGTCACCACAAATTTAGGTCCAAATAATTTTACAGAAAAGATAAAAAGGTATGTGGCAACTCTATCTTCCTCCATCTTTTACATGAAGTAATTTCTCAGAAATATGATCAGCATTTGAGAAAGAAGTGATTAAAAATTAAAAGGCCCTGGGAGAGAGAAAAAGTCTATTCATATCAAGGATTTTGAAAGCTTAATGAAAGGTGAAAGAAAACATGATAGGACTGCAATCTTTGACATTTTTGCACAGTGAACAATTGATCCAAAGAATCAATTGAAGATGTAAATCATCATTAGGAGACTCAAATGTTCATCTTTAAGAGTTTGTAGTTTGAGGCCTAAGAAGAGCAAAAAAAAAATTATCCATTAAGATTGAAAAAATCTGATATTTATAATGTCATTTATTACTTAAGCTAGAAAGTAAAATATGACTACAAATACTTCATTAAGTTCTTTGAACTTTTAATGTTAGAGCACTTTCTCCAAAACCACCGTACTAACTTACTGGTGGGCAAACAAAGGTAGAGTGCCTAGTAAGACACAGAGGTAGTGCAATTGTCAACGCAATATTTTTATTCCTAGTTCACTTGCTTCCCACATCTCTATGCTATGAAACAGTCTATTTTAATTTTGTTGGATGAAGTTGATCAGAGAATCTTCTAATAAGACTAAGGGCATAGAATTAAATTATATATTAAGGGTTATGACCACAGACAGCAACAAAAGTTCTCCATGAATCACAAGAAATATTGGATCAGGAAGCAAAACTCAAGAACTGCAACTTCATAACTGGTTATCGAAGCTATCATAACGATTAAATACAATCAAGTGCATGTTACCTATTTGGACTTAGTTTTATTAGGGAATTTGACTTGTGTTATGTGATTATTTGTTTTGCCAGTCTATCCCCTTCAGAGATAACAATAATTTTTATTGATACATAATAGTTGTACATGTTTATGGGGTATGTGTGATATTTTGAGACAAGCATACAATATGCAATGATCAAATCAGAATAATTGAGATACCTATCACCTCAATTATCAATTTTGGGGTTGAGAATATTCCAGATTTTCTCTTCTAGCTATTTTGAAATATACAACAAATTATTGCTAACTATAGCTGGCCCTGCTATGCTATCAAACACTGGAATTTATTCCCTCTATCCAAAAGTATGTTTGCACCCACTAACGAATCTCTCCCCATGATCCCCTTCCCCCTGTCTTCCCCACCCTCTAGTAACCACCATTCTACCCTCTACCTCCATAAGACCTTTTTTTTTTTAGCTCCCACACATGAATGAAAATATGCAATATTTGTCTTGCTGTGCCTAGTTTATTTCACTTAAAATAATCTCCTCCAGCTCCATCTATGTTGCTGCAAATGATATAACTGCATTCTTTTTCTAATGGCTGAATAATATTTTTCTTTAGCCACTAATCCATTGCTAAATACTTA
>NW_012109053.1:220533-225794 GCF_000951045.1 Mandrillus leucophaeus
TTCATTACTAGGAAGAATACCATAGTGGTGATGATGTTGTATCCTTCTCAGTGCATCATATTAGGAGGTATACAATGTCAATTTATCCCATCATGGCTGATATTAACTTTGATCCCTTGGTGAAAGGAGCTAACAGTTACTTTTAAATATTACTCTAGCAAAATTGGAGAGTCTTACCTAGGTCTAAAGGCATACTATGCTTAATTAATTTTTCAGATTCTTCAACAAACCTTCAAAGTCCTGTGTTTGGCTTTAGGGAATACCAGAATAAATAAAGACATAGTGCTTACCATGTGGTGATAGACTCGTAAGTATTTGCAGCAGGCTGTGAAAAGTGCAATGGCAAATATCTACAAGTGATATAGAAGTAAAAGCAACTATTTGTACCTTGACAGGGATGATGATTAAGCAGCACATCACAAAAAGTGTTGATAATCCAAGTCGGGCCTACAAGGAACAAATGAGCTTTGGCTTTGTTGAGGAGGGAATAGAAGCTTATGGGCTTTGATAAGCAAGAACTAAGCAAGGTAAGCATGAAGATAGTTGGTGTAATTAAGGAATAATGAGAAGTTCAATGTAACAAGTACATGTGGGAAAGCAACTAAAAACAAGATAGAGTGAGGCCAAGATATGGAGGGTATTTTGTCATAATTACCAATTTGTAGTTTACCACATAGATGCTATGTGGACCCATGAAAGGATTTTCACGGCAGAGAACAAAATATTGTCTCTCTCTCAAACATGCACAGGAAAGGCAATTATGGTGGCAATGGAGAAAATATACTATGGTGGAGGCAAATGAATATTTGAGAACTTCTGAAGTGTGGACTGATTGTAATGGTCTGGGTCAAAGATAAAGAAGTTCTAATCTGAAAAAGAAGTACACTATAATTTAAGGCAAAACTATAAAGAGATAATTTTTCAAAAGGCATTGGTGCTCAATTTAACATCATCTCAGTTCCTAAAAACTGAATTAATTGGATAAATTGGTGCCAAGAACTGGCATAGTCAGAAATTAGAAATTCAGGAAAGAATAAATTTCAACAAAAATGTATGTGAGTTTCTGTGTTATTGAGGACCATTCAAAGACAGAGTCTTTACATACAGAGCTCAATTTTTCATGACTAACACCGTGATAGCAATTAACCCAGTGCATCAAATATATCATGCAGATAGGTAAGCAAGGATAGCAAGGACGAGTCATATAATTAGCCACAATATCCAAATCACCAGATTATTTATATTGAATAATACTGTCAGCTAACATAACTAATGTAAGGTGGTTTTGGTTATTGTTGATATTGTTTGTAAGAAACTGTGCTTAAGTTACAAATTGATTTTCTGATAGTTAATGATTGTGTATCCATTTTGGTTTTGCAAAATACAAATTGGTGGCAAAAAGAAAGCAATCCATTCTGTTTTATGATATTCTGGCAATGCTAAACGTATTTTTCACCTAAATCTGGTCATGGAAACATAACATTATTTGTAAAAGAGAGAGAATAGAGAAACCATCCTGTTAGGCTTGAGAAGTAAACTGCCATGTTGTGGAAGGGCCTACAGAGATAGCCAGAGGGCCAAGAACTGCAGGCAGCCTCTAGACACTGAGAGAAGCCTCCCAGCCAACAGACAGCAGGAAAACACGGATATCAGTCCCACGAGCACGAGGACAAGAACTCTGCCAACAACCTGAGGGAGCTTGGAAGTAGATCTTTTTTCAGTTGAGCCTCTGGTGAGGCTGCAGCACTGGCTAACACCAGGATTTCAGTCTGATGAGACCCTGGAGCACAGAATTCAACTATGCTGCACCTGGACTTCTAACTCATGGATGCTGGCTGTAAGATACCCAATATGTTGTTTTAGACTGTAAATTTGTGGCAATTTGTTATGCAATATAGAGAACTGATATCTGGAAGTATGATGCTGCTGTAACAAGTACCTAAAATGGCAGAGTATCTTTGGAACTTAGCAGTGGGTAGAGGCTGGAGGAATTTTGAGCAGCATGATAGAGAAAGCCTACCTCACCCTGAAGAGTGTTAATAGAAATATGGACTTCAAGGAGGCCAGGCGCAGTGACTCCCGCCGGTAATCCCAGCACTTTGGGAGGCTGAGGTGGGTGAATCACTTGAGGCCAGGAGTTCAAGACCAGCCTGGACAACGTGGTGATGCCGTCTCCACTAAAATTACAAAAAAAATTTACCAGGTGTGGTGGCATATGCCTCTAATCCCAGCTACTCAGAGGCTGAGGTGGGAGGATCGCTTGAGTTCAGGAGGTGGAGGCTGCAGTGAGCCAAGATATCACCAATGCACTCCAGCCTGGGGCGAGACACTGCCTCAAAATACAAACAAACAAAGAAATATGAACTTCAAGAATGCTGCCACAGAGGGCCCAGTGGAAGTGCAAAACATATTATTAGGAACTAGAGAAAGGGAGATCAGGGCTGTGTAGCGGTGGGATGTTTAGTGACATTATCTCTGCAGTTATGTGGAAAGCAGAACTTTTAAGTTATAAGTTTGATTATGTTGCTAGAGAGATCTCCAAACAAAGTACGGTAAATTGCAAGAGGAAAGAGAAAGATTGAGGGATAAGGCATAAAACAAATAGCAACCAAGACTGAATGATTTCAGAAATTCTTCATCTCTTCACATAGCAAAAGATGCTATAATTAAGAGATTTATGGTCAGGAAAGTATACTCTAGGGGAAAAAAATGGCTAAGGTTGTGACTGTAAAACTCTGCTTAAACCACAGATTTTTTTAAAAATCAGCATATTCAGTCACACAAAAGACTATTTCAAGAAATTAAGGGTCTTCCATACAGATTCTCTCAATGTGACCATAGGGCCCCTAGGAAGCTTAAGGACATTGTCCTTTAGCCCCATCAGCAGCAGGTAGCAAGGGCAGAAAGAGATTTTCTCCAAAACATCTGTAGGGATAACTTTTGTTTAATGGAGAGAACACCTTTGAGATTCAGAGAGGACCCATGAAGTTCTTGAGAAGATTATTTAAGCAGAAAGGTTTCCAGCCTGGAAGTGTTTCTGAAGTTATATTTTTTTGTTAAATTTGTTTTATTAAACACAGGGAAGAAATCTGAAAATGAGGACATTTCACACTCTCTTTCTTTCCCCCTAAGGACAGAGAACGCAAAAGAAAAGGAGGCTGTTGGACCCCCAAACTTCTACCGGCACAAAGTAGGATGATGAAAGTACTCAGTGGCATACCCGTGCTGCCATGCGTAAGAAGAGCATTACTCAAGGGCAGGACCAAGAGACCAGAGGATGGAGACAGCCCCATAAAGAATTAAATCAAGACCCTTGAAACCTAATAAGGGAACTCTGGCTGGAGTTTTACCAGCTGGATTTGATAACTGTGTTGTACCAATGATCCTTTTTTATCTTCTACTCCCCCATGTTTTGAACTAGAATGTCTTTTGCTGTTATCCTATGTCTGCCCCACCATCGGATGTTAGGTGTGTTAGAAGCAGCTAGTAGTTTCAAAGATCACAGATAGAGAAGAATTATGCCCTAGGAAGTGTACTTATTGCATTACATTGGAACCTTATCTACACTTGGGTCTGGTATAAATGGTGACCCTTGGACCTTGAGCTGATACTGTAATGGGATGGGATTCTTGGGAATATTGGAAGGGAACAAATGTGTTTTGAATCTGGGAGGAATATGAATCACTGGTGGCCAGAGGACCATTATAGCATACAGATCCTAAGGTGATCCCCACGTTGAAACCCCACAAATTACCTCTCGTAGAGTGTGAATGGGACCTGTGGCTTGTTTCTAACCAATAGAATACGTCAAAGACAACAGGGGAAAAGAAAGAGAAAGAGGAATGTCCTCACTTTCAGATTTCTTCCCTGTGTTAAATAAAACAAATTTAAGAAAAAAAAATATAACTTCAGAAAGCTTTACTATTCATTGGCTATTTATTTTGCCCTCACTTAAACACTTATTATTGCCCTCTCTAAATTACAGAGCTTAGGTTCTTCATTTTTCCTCCTCTCATCCTTGCATTCAATGGGAGCCCCCACACTCTCTGTCTTTAAAGAGGAAAAGTGTAGTATAGTATTTTACTAACATATATTTCTTGACCTAAGACAATCACATAGGTGTAAAGGTATCTATATACCCAATTCAATGGAAAGGGCCATATAGCTATTGTTCTGCACACTGTAATGCTAAGCCAGAGAATGTCAAAACCTGGTAGGACATTCTAATCTGATTCTATATCATCTCTTCCTTTTTGCTTATGCTGATAGAAAGTTACTTAGAATCTTGTATCTTTAACTGAACCTTTTCTTCAGCTATATCTTTTATCTTATTGCTTAGTCTCCTAGTTTTAAAATATAGTCTATCAGTTTTGCATCTTTTTTTTCTGACTGTCCTACAAGCATCCAGGCCCAAGCCCAGGGCAGACATTAGTTTATCAACAATCTGAAAAAGACAAAAACTGACTTCATTCAAAAGAGTGGTATCTGGGGGACACAAAGTCCCCAAATATCCATATATAGGAAATCCATGTAAAGTGTTAAATAAACAATAAAAATAAGTATAGCAAGAAAAACAAATTTGCTTTGGTATACTCTGAAAAACACATCTTAGCTCTTATTTCATATGTGATAAGGTGTTAGAGAGAGAAATTTCTAATATATCCAAGCTTTGTATTTCTTTCTCTTCTGCCATTTTAAAATCTGAATCATTCTTTTATATTTTGCCTTCTTTTTAGGGCAATATTATCATATCCTCCATCATCCCTCATTCAAATATTTCTTTGCAGGCTGCTGGTGGTGGCTTACACCTGTAATCCCAGTGCCTTGGGAGGCAGAAGCAGGAGGATTGCTTGAAGTCAGAAGTTCAAGACCAGCCTGGGCAGCACAGTGAGACTCTGTCTCTAAAAAATAAAACTAGCCAGGATGCCAGGATAGGACGATTGTTTGAGCCTAGGAGTTTCAGGTTACAGTGAGCTACGATTGTGCCACTGCACTCCAGCCTAGGCAAAAGAGTGAGACCCTATCTCAAAAAACGAAACAAAACAAAAAAAATCCACAAATATTTCTTTGCAAAATGCATATAACAGCAATGTGATACACTTCATCAACCCAGATTTCTTACTCCAGAATCAAACTCTGTTCCTGCTAAAGAAAGACCTCAAGTCTTTATGTGAAATAAAATGTAACCTCTAGATACAAGGTTCTAGAACTCTCACAAAATGTTGGTATTCTTAGGCAGATCTGATTTCTGTGACTATTTT
>NW_012109053.1:225844-228393 GCF_000951045.1 Mandrillus leucophaeus
ATATAACTTCAGAAAGCTTTACTATTCATTGGCTATTTATTTTGCCCTCACTTAAACACTTATTATTGCCCTCTCTAAATTACAGAGCTTAGGTTCTTCATTTTTCCTCCTCTCATCCTTGCATTCAATGGGAGCCCCCACACTCTCTGTCTTTAAAGAGGAAAAGTGTAGTATAGTATTTTACTAACATATATTTCTTGACCTAAGACAATCACATAGGTGTAAAGGTATCTATAAACCCAATTCAATGGAAAGGGCCATATAGCTATTGTTCTGCACACTGTAATGCTAAGCCAGAGAATGTCAAAACCTGGTAGGACATTCTAATCTGATTCTATATCATCTCTTCCTTTTTGCCTATGCTGATAGAAAGTTACTTAGAATCTTGTATCTTTAACTGAACCTTTTCTTCAGCTATATCTTTTATCTTATTGCTTAGTCTCCTAGTTTTAAAATATAGTCTATCAGTTTTGCATCTTTTTTTTCTGACTGTCCTACAAGCATCCAGGCCCAAGCCCAGGGCAGACATTAGTTTATCAACAATCTGAAAAAGACAAAAACTGACTTCATTCAAAAGAGTGGTATCTGGGGGACACAAAGTCCCCAAATATCCATATATAGGAAATCCATGTAAAGTGTTAAATAAACAATAAAAATAAGTATAGCAAGAAAAACAAATTTGCTTTGGTATACTCTGAAAAACACATCTTAGCTCTTATTTCATATGTGATAAGGTGTTAGAGAGAGAAATTTCTAATATATCCAAGCTTTGTATTTCTTTCTCTTCTGCCATTTTAAAATCTGAATCATTCTTTTATATTTTGCCTTCTTTTTAGGGCAATATTATCATATCCTCCATCATCCCTCATTCAAATATTTCTTTGCAGGCTGCTGGTGGTGGCTTACACCTGTAATCCCAGTGCCTTGGGAGGCAGAAGCAGGAGGATTGCTTGAAGTCAGAAGTTCAAGACCAGCCTGGGCAGCACAGTGAGACTCTGTCTCTAAAAAATAAAACTAGCCAGGATGCCAGGATAGGACGATTGTTTGAGCCTAGGAGTTTCAGGTTACAGTGAGCTACGATTGTGCCACTGCACTCCAGCCTAGGCAAAAGAGTGAGACCCTATCTCAAAAAACGAAACAAAACAAAAAAAATCCACAAATATTTCTTTGCAAAATGCATATAACAGCAATGTGATACACTTCATCAACCCAGATTTCTTACTCCAGAATCAAACTCTGTTCCTGCTAAAGAAAGACCTCAAGTCTTTATGTGAAATAAAATGTAACCTCTAGATACAAGGTTCTAGAACTCTCACAAAATGTTGGTATTCTTAGGCAGATCTGATTTCTGTGACTATTTTCAGAGTACACCAAAAAGCTATGGTAAAAAAAAATTATCATTATTATTAAGCACCTTTGTAAGTAGGAAACATTTCTTCATATAATTTGCATACATGGAACATTCATAAAGAACATCTAAAACAGGTAATAATTAATGATAAAAACAAATTAAAATAGGGTATAAAATACCAATAGAAACCCCAGATGTTTTGATATTTTATTACTGTTATTGCAGATGCCTCAAAATAGCATTTACAGTCATCACCACTTTGAAATAATGATAGTTATTAGATCCACCAATAGATCTTATTACTTAACGTGTTACTAAAGAAGCAAATAAAGTACCATATATTTTTGGTAACTGTATTTTAATGTAATAATTTTCTTTTGTAATCGTGTGTATTTTTATTATGCATGAATAAATTTTCATGCATTATTTTGAGAGTAATCACTTGACTGTTAAAGAAGTGGTCAATGGCAGACTCAAAATACATTGACACCCTATTGTGAAAAACCAGGTATTAGATTTTAAAAAGAGGGAAAGGTTAATTTTCCTAATCAACTGATAAATGTATAACAATATAGGACTCTTTAAATTTTCTGTTGTATCTTGTGTCAATTTGGGTATGTTGTATTTTTCAAATAATTTATCTGTGTCATCTAACTTGTTAGATTTATTGACATAAAGTTATCCATATTTTCTCTTATTATCCTTTTAATAGTTATAACATCTCTAGTGATAGTCTCTCTTAATTCCTGATATAGGTATAATTTGTGTTCCCTCTCTTTATTTCTTAATAATTCTAACTAGGAGTTTATCAATTTTACTGATCTTTTAAAACAACCAGCTTTTGCTTTTGTTAAATTTCTCAAGTGATTTTCTGTTCTTCATTGGTATCACACCTTTCTGCTTTTCTAATACAGGTATTTGAAAGCTACACATTTCCCTCTAAGCACTACTTTAGCTGCATTACACAGATTTTTATAATTCTTTGTTTTCACTGTTAGTTAAAATATCTAAATTCATTAGTAAGTTCTTTCACTAATGGTAATTTAGAAGTATATGATTTACTTTCCAACATCTGAGGAATTTTCTTTTTTTTTTCAGGTCTTTTTTTATACTTTAAGTTCTAGGGTACATGTGCACAACATGCAGGTTCGTTACATATGTATACATGTGCCATATTGGTGTGCTGCACCCATTAACT
>NW_012109053.1:232721-276574 GCF_000951045.1 Mandrillus leucophaeus
TGTTTTGGTTACTGTAGCCTTGTAGTATAGTTTGAAGTCAGGTAGCGTGATGCCTCCAGCTTTGTTCTTTTGGCTTAGGATTGTCTTGGCAATGCGGGCTCTTTTTTGGTTTCATATGAACTTTAAAGTCGTTTTTTCCAATTCTGTGAAGAAAGTAATTGGTAGTTTGGTGGGGATGGCATTGAATCTCTAAACTACCTTGGACAGTATGGTCATTTTCACGATATTGATCCTTCCTCTCCATGAGCATAGAATGTTCTTCCATTTGTTTGTGTCCTCTTTTATTTTGTTGAGCAGTGGTTTGTAGTTCTCCTTGAAGAGGGCCTTCACATCCCTTTTAAGTTAGATTCCTATGTATTTTATTCCATTTAAGAAATTTTCTAAATACCAATATTTTCACTGAACATAGAAGTCTGAGTTGACAGTTTTCTTTCAGTGTCTTAAAAATGATATACCACTGTTTTTGTATACCATTGTTTTTGATAATAAATCACTTATATTCTTGTTCCCCTGTATTCCATATGTCTTTTGGCTCTCTTAATATTTGCTCTTTATCTTTAATTTTTAGCAGTTTGAGTATAATGTATCTAGGTATGTGGTTTTGTGTTTTTTCAGCAGTGAGACTTTTAAATGTATAAATAAGATCTATAGATTTATAAGATTTATAGACTTTTAAATCTATAAATTAAGATCTTTTGAGCCATTATTTGTAATATATTTTACACTCTAATTAACTATCTGTTAGACTGTTTGATATTGTCCCACAGATATTGAGATTTTATTTTTTTAATCTTTATTCTTTCTGATCTTCAGATTGAATAATTTTTATTGCTCTACTTTCAAGTTCAATGATAATTTATCATCTCTGATCTTCTTTCATACTCTCAGTATTTCTTTAGATATGTTTATTTCAGTTTAATAATTTCCAGTTGGTTTTTTTCATAGTTTCTATTTCTTGGCTGAAATTTCCTATTTGTTAACTCATTGCAGCCATATTTTGTTTTACATCCTTGAACATAGTTATAATAATTGCTTTAAAATCCTTATATGGCTGGCTGCAGTGGCTCACACCTGTAATCCCAGCACTTTGGGAGGCCAAGGCAATGAACTGCTTGAGCCCAGGAGTTCGAGACCAGCCTGAGCAACATGGTGAAACCCCATTCTACAAAAAAATAAAAAATAAATTAGCCATGCTTGTGGTGCACATCTGTAGTCCCAGCTATTTGGGAGGCTGATGTGGGAGGATCACTTGAGCCCAGGAGGTGGAGGTTGCCCCGGAGGCAGAGGTTGCAGTGAGCCAAGATTGTGACACTACACCCCAACCTAGGCAACAGAGCAAGACCCTGTCTCAAAAAAACAATCCTTATTCAATGATTTCAATATCTGAATCACCTAAGAGACAAATTATTACCTTTTCTCATAAGTAAGGATTGCATTTTCTTGTTGTTTCATTTGTCTAGTAATTTGGAATTGCATCCTGTGAGTGATATATTATGAATATTTATTGTATCATTTCAATGAAATATTATAAAGACTCGGAATTCTCTTACATTCCTCCAGATAATATTGTGGGGGGGTTTTGATGAGTTTGTTGTTATGTTAGCTGGCAGTTAATTTGGCTGAACTCAAACTTTAAACTCTCTATCCCTTGTGGAGTGATGCAGCTGAAATCCTGTTAAATTATTTAGCCTTAGCTACTCCATGCATATGTAATTCACGTGTCAGCCAGAGATAGTAGCATATTTTACACTCAGAATTTGGCATGCCCCTCTCCTTTCCTGTATTTTCTCCCTGTATTAGTTTTTTAGAGCTGCCATAACAAAGTATAACAAGCTGGGTGCCTTAAAACAAGAAATTTATTCTCTTGTAATTCTGGAAGCTAGAAATCCAAAATGAAGGTACTAGTAAGGTTGATTTCTGCTAGAGGATCTGGAGGAGACTCAGTTCTATGGTTCTCTCTCAGCTTCTGGCCATTGCCAGTAATACCTGGCATTCCTTGGTTTACAGCTGCATCCTCCAATCTCTGCCCCCTTCTTCACATAGCCATCTTCCCTCTGTGCATCTGTGTCTGCATTTCCTTCTTCTTATAAGGCTGGATTAGGACCAATCCTAATCTAGTATGACCTTATTTTAACTTTACTACATCTGCAAAGATTCTATTTTCAAATAAGGTCACATTCACAGATTCAGAGTAGACATGAATTTTCAGTGGACACTATTAACCCAGTATGTTACCTCACTTCCCAGGGGCTGTGGCAGCCTCAAATTCTGTCCTGAGTCTTCGAGTCATTAAGATTGCAGATTTCCATCCAAATTTTAGCTGCCACTTGCATCACTGAGTGAGCCTGCCCTTGGGAAAATTTAAAAAAAAGAAAAAAACTCATAAACCAGAAATTCATGGCTGTTCCCTTCCTCCAAAAACCAAGTTCTCTTCAGATTTTTCTGCTTTTATTTACTCTACCATGTCTCTGGTAGTTGTCTTTTTGAATCTTGTTTATTAGTTAATAGTTATTCTTAGTGAGAGGGTTGGTCTCATAAGAATTACTTCATCATAACCAGATAGTATGATTTGAAGATTTGTGTCTCCACCCAAATCTCACCTTGAATTGTAACTCCCACAATTCCCACCTGTTGTGGGAGGAACCCAGTGGGAGGTAACTGAATTATGGAGGCGGGTCTCTCCTGCACTGTTCTCGTGATAGTGAATCTGAGGGAGTCAAGTCTCACGAGATCTGAGGGAGTTTCCCTCCACAGGCCCTCTTCTCTTGTCTGCCACCATGTGAGACATGCCTTCATCTTCCACCATGATTATGAGGCCTCCTCAGCCACATGGAACTATAAGTCCAATAAACCTCTTTCTTTTGTAAATTGCCCAGTCTCAGGTACATCTTTATCAGCAACGTGAAACAGGCTAATACAATGAATTCGTACCAGTAGAGTGGGGTGTCACTGAAAAGATAACCCAAAATGTGGAAGTGACTTTGGAACTGGGTAACAGGTAGAAGCTGGAATAGTTTGGAGGGCTCAGAAGAAGACAGGAATATGTGGGAAAGTTTAGAATTTCCTAGAGACTGTTGAACAAAAATGCTGATAGTGACATGAACAATAAGGTCCAGGCTGAGGTGGTCTCAGATGGAGATGAGGAACTTCTTGGGAACTGGAGCAAAGGTGACTCTTGTTATGTTTTAGCAAAGAAACTGGTGGCATTTTACCCCTGCCCTAGAGATTTGTGGAACTTTGAACTCGAGAGAGATAATTTAGGGTATCAGGTAGAAAGAAATGTCTAAGCAGCAAAGCATTCAAGAGGTGACTTGGGTACTGTTTTAAAAGGGAAACATAATATAAACATTTGGAAAATTTGCAGCCTGACGATATGATAGAAAAGAAAATCCTATTTTCTGAGGTGAAATTCAAGCTGGCTGCAGAAATTTACATATGTAACGAGGAGCTAAAGGTTAATGCTCAAGACAATGGGGAAAATGTCTCCAAGACATGTCAGAGGTCTTCACAGCACCCCTCCCATCACAGGCCTGAAGGCCTAGGAGAAAAAAAGTGGCTTCATGGGCCAATCTCAGGGTCCCCATGCTGTGTGCAGCCCAGGAACTTGGTTCCCTGTATCCCAGCCACTCCAGCCATGGCCTTAAGGGCCAATGTAGTTCTCAGGCCGTGACTTCAGAGGGTGCAAGCCCCAACCTTGGCAGCTTCCATGTGGTGTTGAGCCTGCTAGTACACAAAAGTCAAGAATTGGGGTTTGGGAACCTCTGCCTAGATTTCAGAAGATGTATGGAAACACCTGGATGCCCAGGCAGAAGTTTGCTGAAGGGGCAGGGCTCTCATGGAGAACATTTGCTAGGGCAGTACAGAATGGAAATGTGGGGTGGGAGCCCCACACAGTCCCTACTGGGACACTGCCTAATGGAGCTATAAGAAGAGGGCCACCATCCTCCAGCCCCAGAATGGTAGATCCACTGACAGCTTGTACAGTGTTCCTGGAAAAGCAGCAGACACTCAATGCCAGCCCATGAAAGCAGCTAGGAGGGAGGCTCTACCGTGCAAAGCCACAGGGGGAGGAGCTGCCCAAGACCATGGGAACCCACCTCTTGCATCAGCATGACCCAGATGTGAGACATGGATTCAAAGGAGATCATTTTGGACCTTTAAGATTTGACTGCCCTGCTGGATTTTGGACTTGCATGGGGCCTGTAGCCCCTTTGTTTTGGCCAATTTCTCTCATTTGGAATGACTGTATTTACCCAATGCCTGCACCTCCATTGTATTTAGAAAGTAACTAACTTGCTTTTGATTTTACAGGCTCATAGGCAGAAGGGACTTTCCTTGTCTCAGATGTTGACTGTGGACTTTTGAGTTAATGCTGAAATGAGTTAAGACTTTGGGGGACTGTTGGGAAGGTGTGATTGGTTTTGAAACGTGAGGACATGAGATTTGGGAGGGACCAGGGGCAGAATGATATAGTTTGACTGTGTCCCTACCCAAATCTCTTCTTGAATTATAACTCCCACAATTCCCACATGTTGTGGGAGGAACCCAGTGGGAGGTGAATGAATCATGGGAGCAGATCTCTCCTGCACTGTTCTCATGATATGGAATGAGTCTCACAGGATCTGATGGTTTTAAAAAGGGGAGTTTCCCTACACAAGCTCTCTTCTCTTATCTGCTGCCATGTGAGATACGCCTTTTACCTTCTGCCATTATTATGAGGCCTCCCCAGCCATGTGGAACTGTAAGTCCAATAAACCTCTTACTTTTGTAAATTGCCCAGTCTCAGGTGTGTCTTTATCAGCAAAGTGAAAACAGACTAATACACCAGAATAGAGTTAACTGTTTCTCTAACGAATTGAATAGGGGGAAAAATGATACAAAGAATTAACATTTTGCTGCATATTGATGAATATGAGTTACGTTACATTTCAAAACCATTATTTTAACTCTAACAAATTAAATTGTTTTTCCACGTTATACAGCCAAATATTTAGCTAACAGTGGGCATGGTTGTGTGATTAATAAAATATCAATAGTAGTAACACATGTATATTTAATGTTTCAATTGCTCTTCTAAGAACTCTTTTATGTGTATTATCTCAGTAAATCGTCACATTAACACTACAATTTAAGTGGAAGTTTTATAGATGAGTAATTCTCATTCTACAAGTGACTAAACTGAGGCCCAGAGATTAAGTAATTGTTAAAGCTACACTGTTAGTATATGGTAGAATGAAAAAGTCCATGAATATAACCACTATGTGTACTGCTTCCTAAGAACATAAATCTTTCTGTCTCTTGTACTACCTTAAATCATTATTTGTAAGGCTGCATTTGTCTACTGTTTCCTAATTTTTTTTTTTTTTTTTTTTTTTTTTGGAGACAGAGTCTCGCTCTGTTGCCCAGGCTGGAATGCAGTGGTACGATCTCAGCTCACTGCAAGCTCCACCTCCCAGGTTCACGCCGTTCTCCTGCCTCAGCCTCCCGAGTAGCTGGGACTACAGGCACCCGCCAACACGCCAGGCTAATTCTTCGTACTTTTAGTAGAGACAGGTTTCACCGTGTTAGCCAGGATGGTCTCGATCTGGTGACCTCACGATCTGCCCACCTTGGCCTCCCAAAGTGCTAGGATTACAGGCGTGAGTCACCATGCCCGGCCTAATTTTTCTTAATTTTTAACATGTGTGAAGTAAATAAAACGTAAATAGAAGTATATACACTTTTTTTATTCAACATAATAGCTGGATTTCAGAATCCATTTATTTCATAATGTGTGATTTTTTTAGTGTCTATGATTGGCATATTAGAAATTCTTTCTGCATTGAAGTAAGCTCCAGAAATCTCAGGCTCATACATTCTTTTAAATTTCTTATCTGCAAGTCAAGAAGTAATTAGTGCCTACTCCTCAACTAGTTACATTATATTTTATGTTATAACTTTACATTTATGATTAAGCAAAGTCTCTGTGTGTGTGTGAGAGTGTGCGTGTGTGTGTAAGAGAGAGAGAGAGAGCTGTTTTCTCTTATCATAAACATGACATGATGTAAGACATGAACAAGTGTGTACTTAAGTAAAATAGTTATTTCCTTAAGTTGACTCACCATGGCACCCTAGAGATTAGTACTGTTACTGATTTCACAGGTCTCTTGTGCATGTGAATTTCCATGAGAGTCTATTCAACTGGAGTAACTAAGAAGAAAGAACAATGTCCCTCTATACAAGGTGGGTTTTGCATTGTCCCACACATAGCCTGCTGATGGCCGTGGGATGGCAAAGTCATCTTCATTAGACGGAATTTAATAGTGAATCAAAGTTCTTGTGGAGAATAGACTGATCTAAACTTTAGCCTCCCTTGGGTCCTGCTGAAAGATTAGAGGGAAAGAGTAGGGCCTTAGTAACTTGAATGTATCAGATTGTTTTTCACTAATAGTTCTCTTGTAAAACTCTGAAAAACACCCAGTTTAACCCTTTAAAAATGGACAGAGAGAAAGGGGTAGGACAAGGGGAGGGAAAACAACTCAGGTAGTATACCACGGGCATAGATTTCATTGATTTTTGAGATGTGCTATTATCCTTGTAGCAAGTTTCACAGATTGAGTATGTACGCATGACCAAAATTTGTCAATCAAAAATAAAACAGTTTTCCTGCTACACATAATCGTCCGTAGCAGCTGCCACAATGTTATAGCTTTCATAAAGAATTTATAAAATCAAATTACCTTTTAGTTTTGCTTTTAGTTTGTTCTGTGATGGGAGAGTCTAAAACTCAATCTAAGGATGCAGTCCTTTGATAAAATCTTGTCAAAAACATTAGGAATCCAGGAAGAGTTAATGGCAGGAGAAAAAGGAGGAGCAGCACAGGTAAAATGCATCAACCAGCACCTGTACAGCAGGATCAGACATAGTTAACAAGAAAAAAGAAAGGAGAAACAAATGTGTTAGGTGATCTTTAGTCTAAAGAAATCTCTGTTGGGCAACTAGGCATTTTGCTCCTTGCCTTTGATTTCCAACTTCCTTTCAAAGAATTCGTTAAGTGAAAAGAGAGATGATGGCAGCTCAGTATATCAAAGCTCAGTTATCAGTTTGGCTTATTCTAGTATCTTTAGTCTTTTGTGGATGCCTTATGATGTGTTGTGTGGTAACACTGGAAAGTCAATCTTATACCAGCAATTGCCACATAAACGTTAAGGAATCCAAAAAAAAAAAAAAATCACAAAATAGAAGTTGTTACTCTCTCGAGTATAAAGTGGCACTGATAAGAATTAATGTATCCAAAAAGATTTGGGTGGGTTTCTTTTTCCTTTTGGGGAAGCAGAGTGGAGAAGGGATTGATTGGACTTTTTTAGGAGGGTGAGAAGGAAGTTGTAAGAGAAGGAAAAGGTATCCTGCAGACTTTTCCATGATCAGCTCTTTAGTATTGGCTGTGAATATGTTGTCCAAGTTAATGACCAAAAACAAATAAATAAAAAACTTACTACCACTACGAGAAAATCTGTTTCTCTTTATATAATATTTTTGTTTTTAAAAATTCATAGGAACCATAAAAAATTAAGTCTCATTTTAAAATCAAAGTACACCACCTTTTCCGGGCTAACTGCCTAATAGAAAGACTTTAGAAACCCTGGAAAGATAATGTACTAGTCCAGGCCTCCCTAGTCAGACATCCCACTCTGGGATCCTGAAAAGAGTGGAATGAAAATACTATTCTCAGAGCTGTGGGCAAGATTTAAGGAACAGAAAGAGATGAATCAAGGAGAGACTAGCTGGAGCAGGAACACGATTACCCCTAAGGCTACTGAGTAAGTGGAGGAATCAGTGTTTCTGGACCAAGTAAGAGCTCCACCATGTGAGAAGGCACAGCTACAGAGCTAAAGGCAGAGGAAACAGGGAAGAAATATCAGAAAGGAACACTTCTTCCTCCTCCCATCTGCTTATTTCCTGCCATGCCTCCCAGAGCCAAACCTACCAAAAGCCAGAATAAACGTACGCTGTCTTCACAAACAGGCGCTGTCTCTTGCACAGGCCTACTGCACAGATCAGAGCAAAGACAGAAAGAAAATTAATGATGGGGTTTCCAAACACAGAACATCCAACCAAAACAGTGAAAGATAAATCATTTCCTATCTAGAGGAGGAGAAGAAAAAAAATACAGCCGCCTGAGTCCCAGACTTCAATACATGAATGTATGAGGAGTCAATTTTCTGTAACTAAGATTTTATTCCTGACCATAGCCTCAGTAATATTCTCTTAACTGTGATGGATCACAGGTTTAATACAATTTACCATTATGAAAAATGTTTTAGAAAGGGAATGCAAAACAAAAAAGAGATTTCAGATTTTATTTATGGGCTACTTGTCCCGTAACAGTGACAGGTATAAACTGTTTTCTTCTATTTAACCACATTGATTCTTATTTTTATTTGCTGTATCTATGTGAGGTACTGTTATTTATTTTATCATATCTGTATGAGATAGTATGATATATTTTCTTCAAAATCACTTTTATCCTCTCCTTGGAATGTTTCAAAACTGGACAGCGTTATATATTGATTTTAATCTGAAAATCTCTTAGCAGGGCAGAACACACTGCAATGAAATTAACATTTATGTGAAACGCTTCCCCAGGGTAAAGAACATAAATCATGCATTATAACACTTTAGAGCTGAAAGGGACTTTAAAGATCAATTCTAAAACCTTTATTTTATACATGAGGACAAAAACCTAGAGATAGTTGTAGTTTTCCCATAGCAGCACATTGCTGGTTTACAGCAAAGTTAAGACCAGAACTTGGGCTTCCTTACTCTCTATCTGGTTTCCCACCTTTCAGTGGTGTCATCCCACTTACATTCCTATTACATAGAAGTACCAATTATGTTTCAAGGAAATAATAAATTCCCTTCTAAAATTGCCAGTGCAGAAGTGTACTGAAAAGTTGTAACTATCACTTTAATATTTCTCAACTAAGGTTGAAAGACACTGTATGGGGTAGAAAGCAACACCCTCATGGACATGTCAGAAGCTCTTCAACTGCCTGTACTCAGCATCTGTCTGTGGATGAGGACCCTTGGATCAAAGCCCATTGGCCAACTGTGCATTCAGACCTTCAGGCTCTCTTGGCCTCAAGTTTTCTCCTACAAACTCAGTTTATTAGTTTGAAAAATCTACAAAAGAAAAGAATTTACATTGATGTGTTATTTTTTTCCAACACCATGAAGAAATTTTCAGGATTCATAGGGAGTTTCCTGAATTTAAATCAACTTATTTGACCGTTGGTTCTGTCTTACCCTTTCCCTGTCATCCTTTCACTTAATCTTATCAATCACTATTCCTATTTCCTTCTAAAAAATATCTGCAGTTTTTAATCCATGCGATCTTACTTTATTATATTTCCTTGCATTAAGCAAAGGCATGTAAACAGAGGGCCCAATCTTTCAGGCAGGTGTATGCTTGCTGTGTGCTTACATATAGGTCACTGAAAGTCCATGCAAATTAGGGCATTTTGCTGAGCTGCAGAATTTCATGTGGAGTAGCAGGTGTGTTGCAGAACTATAAATGACCTGGTTTGAATGATGGCTGTTGATGATTCTCTATGCTTTATTCTTGCTGTTCACCGAATGGGTCATGTTATTGACATCTGAACTGTACAAAAATCGTCGTGGAAACCTCCCATGTCTAATGTTCCACTAGATGCGACATTGATTTTAGGACAGAAGATCACCAAGTGTTCTGTTTCCAGTACTCTCAAAATAAAGATGTGTACATTTTATTAACAAAACAATAAGTTAAAGAACATTGCTGTTTGGCCTCTGGTAATAAAATCTTGGAAAGTTTTAGTTTTCTACTATAGGAGATTATAAAATTAAGATAAATTAATGTGTATTAAAGCAGAGACTATTTGGAATGTAGTTAAATAAATATATCTGTAGTTAAGAATAATATTATATTTTTGAAAATACCCATAAAATCCATAAAGACTTTAAGAGTGAAATAGACGTACATCTTTCTAGACTATCATAACTTTTTGCTTTTTATAAGATAGAAGGTTGGAAAATCTGCAGATTCCAAATGCTTATCTGTGGACTTAGTGTCAGTCTGAGGCAAAGATTTAACCAGCCTGTATTGAAAAGCAAAAAATAATATTGAGAACAATGTAAAGGGTGTATTTGGGTGTGTGAGTGAATGTGTGTGTGTGTTTGAGAGAGAGAGGGAGAGAGGTATCCATAAAATTGTCAACCGTTCTTTCACGGGGATGGCCCTAATTTCCTCTGGAATTTTGCCATTCTTACTCTTGGGGAATTAAATGATTATAGTAATAAATGGTAGCTGACTGTTTTAACGTTCTTACTTAACAGAAAGTACTTGGCAAAAGCCATGTCAGTACCCTCCCAATTTTTTTAAAATTTAGTTTACTGATCTGTGAAATGTACATATCTGGTGTCATGAACTGAAAGTCTGTGAGCTCCCCAAATTCACATGTTGAAGCCCTAATCTCCAAATACAATGGTATTTGGAAGTAAGGCCTTTGGGAAGTAATTAGTTCATGAGAATAGAGCCCTCATGAATGGGATTAGTTCCCTTATAAGAAGAGACGTGAGGCCAGGCACGATGGCTCAAGTCTGTAAGGCACGATGGCTCAAGTCTGTAATCCCAGCACTTTGGGAGGCCAAGGTGGGTGCATCACTTGAGGTCAGGATTTCAAGACCAGCCTGCCCAACATGGTGAAACCCTGTCTCTACTAAAAATACAAAAAAAAAAAAAAATTAGCTGGGTGTGGTGGCTTAGGCCTGTAATCCTAGCTACTGGGGAGGCTGAGACAGGAGAATCGTTTGAACCCAGGGGGGCAAAGGTTGCAGTGAGCCGAGATCACACCACTGCACTTCAGCCTGAGAGACAGAGTGAGACTCTGTCTCCAAAAAAAAAGAAAGGAAAAAAAAACAGAGAAAAAAGAGATGTGAAACAGGTGATCCCTCTTACCATGTGAAGGCACAGCGAGAAGGCAGCCATTAACAAGCCAGGAAGAGAACCCTCACCAGACACTGAGTCTGCCAGCACCTTGATCTTGGACTTTCCAGCCTCAAGAACTATAGGAAATAAACGTCTGCTGTTAAGCCACCCAGTCTAAGGTATTTGTTGTAGCAGCCCAAGCTAACTAAGACATGTAGGAAGATTCTTATGAGCTCCATGACGTGGAAGCCAGCTCTGCAGAAGTGTTAGACAGTAAAATGAAACTGAATTATTCTTAATCTGATTTGTCACAACTGCTATTACGAATTCCAAATACTGTAGCCAACAAGAGGATACAATTTCTTGTAATCCTCTTGTAAAAGTAAGTTACAACTTTTAATTCTGTTTAAAAATACTCATATGAAAAAAATACTCATACCTAGCTGAATTTTCCACATTGTTCTCACTCTTATTTCATTACCTTTGTTAACTTTCTCTTTATTCCTCAACAAGCCCTCTCAGCTGTCTTTTCTAGCAAATATTGAAACTGAAATTGTCCAAATGATTTCAAATCAGTACACATTGCTTGTATTTATACTACCTAACAAAGCAATGCTTGATAACTTTAAATGATTATCCCCAAATCTCTTACATGAGAGAATTAAAACCAATGGGGGAAGTTAACAACTCAGGGAAGCAGATGTATGAGACAAGAAAATAGCTTTGCCAATTATTAGGGGGAAAATAACTGAAGCTGAATGTAAAGAATTATCTCCAGTTTCCCAATCTGCTTAACAAAAAATAAACTTTAGCCTTTTTACATAATCACTGATATTCATTTGTATAAAATTATTGCTGGATGAAGAGAAGTTCAAGAAGCTCTAGTCAGAGTCAATCTGCTAGCTCCTAAACAGAGGAGTAAAGACTTTGGACTGGGTTAATTCTTTGGACTGGATGCTCTTAAAAATATATTCTATATTCTTCTCTGAGTACTTGGATACTTTAAACAGGGCCAGGGCAGAGATAGGCAAACGCTGTATGGCCCCATTTTAAAAAGGACACTCACTCTCCCGGTCCTTCAGGTGCAAGGCTGGCACTTGTGAGGCCTTGCTTCCTTAAGTTGTACACTCTAGATGCCTTGTTTGCTTCATCCTACTCCTGGCCCTACACTAATAAATTACTCCACACACTAATAAATTTGAAAGACCAACAGAAGTGGGTGGTGGTAAGATTTCTCTCTGCTATACATAAAGGAAAGGGAAGAATGAATATAGAAGTGGTGCCTCGTGAAGAATGGGAGGACCTTCCCCCCTTGTCAGTGAGGGAGAAAGTAAAAAGAAGCTATAAACTTCATAAATGTCAATATGTACACAAACTACCTTTTAAAAAATGACTCAAAATATGCCATTTTTAGAAAACATGTCCTTCTCAATCCTACACCCACCACCTTTAAGAATTGTTCATCCATAATCAGCAAGTCCCCGTTTAGCCTTACTGTCTGTGCATTTTCTGAACTTCTTTGCTTGAACTGAAGCACTTCCCCCGTAACCTATTCTTGCATTAGTCTGTTTTTTCTTAAAAACATATTTTAAGATGTGGTTATAATCCAAAGATTTTCTTAGGGATAATGCTTGTACTATGGTTTGAATATGGTATGTCCCCACCAAAACTCATGTTGAGGGTTGGTCCCCAATGTGGCAGTGTTGGGAGGTGGTGCTATTAGGAGATTAGGTCATTAAGATGAATTAATGTATTTCTCAAGAATGTGGGTTAGTTCTCAAAAGTTGTTATAAAGTGAGGTTTCCTCTCATGTTTTACCCTTTCTGCATATACCAACTTCCATTTCCATTTTTTCTGCCATGATATGAAGCAGCACAAGGTCTTCACTAGATGCTGCCTAGTCTTGAACTTCCCAGCCTCCAGAACCATAAACTAAATAAACCTCTTTTCTTTATAAATTATCCAGTCTCAGATATTTTAATATAGCAACAGAAAACAGACCTAAATACCTTGTGTGAGAGAAAATGAAGAGGGATCCAGCAAAGGCTAGGAGAGCCACAGGACTGTGCTGCAAGTCTGACATAGAGTGGAGGAGAGAGAAGGGGACGGTTGGATGGAAGCATACTAGACTATTGCACAGACCAAGGTGGGGTTAACAAGGGCATCAGCAAGTCCTTGAACCAAAATTAGCCATCATGGCAGGCCCATGTCTCTCTAAAGTTGTCTTGCCTTAGTATTCCTGCTGCACTCCATCAGCACTGGCGGCATCCTATAGGAAGCCTGGCCTTGATGCCAGAGCTCAGTAGCTCAGACCCTTGGTTAATTAATCTGCCAGCAGTTGGGGTCTGCAAGGCACATTCTCATAGCCACCACAACTCTGGTTGTGGCTTTTTAATCTCTTACATCCCTCATACCTCAAAATTAGGACTGGTGTCCCCTACTTCCCTGATACAACTTTTAGACCATCACTCCTCTACTTTCTTTTTAAGAGCAATATAAAACCCATGAGCTAATCAAAGCAAACAAACCCCAGTAGCTTTCAGGTTCATGCCATTCAGCCTGTCTGTCTTCTGAGCACTCTTCATCCACTGAAGACTTCAATAGCTGGCTATTGTCTTCCTCACTCTAATGCCTTCTGATAGACAAGGTAAGTTCAATACCTGAACCTCTCAGAACTTCTCCATCTTTTATGACCTTTTCCTTTACCCTCACTTCTACGCACCCTTCAAAGATCTGCTCAAAATCAAGCTATCTTGGAGCCTTCTCAGACGCCCCATCTATATCAGATCCTCCTGACATATACTTCACAGCATCTATGCTACTAATTCAGAGCTCGATCAAGTTTTGAAAGTATATGTTTATCTATATTACTATTTGATTACTATTTTCTCTCTATCATTAGACTCTAAGTTCCATGATGAGTAGTTAGGTCTGTTCTACTCATCCCTTTATTCTCAGCACGTACAAGGTAAGTATTCGATATACATTTTGTGCATAAGTAAATGATTAATTAACTAAGTAAATGAATGAATGATTTGATTGAATTGGGTTGAGTTGAACTGAACAGAGATATATGAATAGATGCTGTTGCCAAGGCTTATGTTTGTCTACATTCGAAACATATGTAATTAAAAACTTCTGAAGAATTAAAACTTTTCTTCATTATTTTTATCCTATAACAAAATCCATCATTAAAAAATTATGCTTAATTTTATAATATAACCCACTTTTGAACATGTTTTTCATTTTATATTAAACTGTAAACTTAAAAAAAAAAAAAAAAAGACAGGGTCTTGCTCTGTCACCAGGCTGTAGTGCAGTGGTGTGATCATAGCTCACTGCAACGTCGAACTCCTGGGGGATCCTCCTACCTCAGACTCCTGAGTAGCTGGGACCACAGGCACCACCACATCTGACAATTGTTTTTGTTTGTTTGTGATAGAGATGGAGTGTCACTATGTTGCCCAGGCTGGTCTAGAACTCCTGGCCTCAAGCAATTCTCTGGTCTAGGCCTCTTAAAGTACTGGGACTATAGGCATTAGCTACTACACCCAAACTGAACTGGAAACTTCTTGACCTTTTCAATTCATTTGAGGCTTCCTTGAAGTTCATAACACAGATTCTTGCACATAATAAAATTACATATTACATTAATGTAGCAATGCATTAATGCAACTGCTCTAAAATCTGATATTTTGTTCTGCCCAATAAAATTAACCATTTGTCTGGTTTCTTTTAAATATTTATTTTCACCCAGAGACATCGTGAGATTGACTTTTATTTATATTTTAGGATTTTATCTTTGTAATAAGACTTTCATAGACCTTTTTTCTGATTTTCTTTCCTTTTTTATTTGTCTATGTTATTATGCTTCTATTTATTTTTCATGTTTGTTTAATTTTAAGGATTTAAATATAATTAAGTCTAAAGATTTAAATGTAGATTTTTTTTGTTACTGCCTTAGGAGATTTTCTTTAAAGGGGTGGAGTGGAGCAGGGTGCTACTAAAAGGAGTATACCACTTTAATTACTTTTTCATATTTAATCTATATTTTATGTCTCTCTTCATTTAAAATGTTATTATGAAATAATACTTCATGATTTTCTGAAAATTGGAAGAAAAATCTAGTTGTAGCAACTTAGATTTTCTAAGATTTTTAGACAATTGCATTTTTCAGATATCTTGTTAGTTAGATTAAGGTAAATCAAGATGTTATTCTTCTGCTTTTAGTTCTATGTACTTAGTTTTTAATATGGTGTAGCACAGATGAACGGGAAAGGAAAAGATATTATGCCTTATGCCAATAAAATTTATGCCAATTTTATGAGGTATTCATAAATTACCTCGATTTACCAGTGGCTTTCACCATACATCCAAATTGGTTTATTATGTATTACCAGTTCTTCCTTTTTTCGAAACAACTTATTTTTACTATTCTACATGATGCTGTTTTCTTTACTTTTTTAGTTTACCTTGATAAAATTGTTGTTTAAAAAGTAAAATGAAATGACAGGCAAATCACGTTAACCAGGACAAAGCAGCATCTCACAAAAGACACACAAACCTGCACAAAACCAACCTGAATCCATTCATCTGAAAAAAGAGAGGCAAAGTATCAGATGCAGGAAATCTAGCAGGCAACAAGAATCTAGCACAATTAAAAATATAGCGGAGAAAGAGCATGCAATTGGCTGTAACTTACCACCTTTCTATAGAAGAGTTACTTTGAATTCCAGTCAAGACAGCTCTGTCTTATAGATGGGGAGCAATTTTGAAGGGTGGGCTCATGGGAGTATTACTAATTCTCTAACTCACAATAGCAGACCTCAACGTACTAACCCTTCACAATACACGGCTCTAACTAAGTTGTAGTAAATTTACTTACTGTGTTTCAGGTTGATTAAAATAAGTTTGCAGGAGCAATTTTCCTGAAATTCTAGCTAGCCTAAAGCAAAAGGAAAATTTTTATTTGTCATTTACCTTATCTACTGAGCAGGAACCAAAGCCAATTATAGATCTGTCATAGTGCTCAGTGCATTGATTACACTCCACAAAGCCAAATAACAAACATCTTTTAAATTATTTCACACAAGGAATATTGTTCATATTCACCAGATTTCACTGAAAAGAAATAAGGCAATTTTTTTTCTTCATATCTAAATCAGTAAATATTTACTAAATACCTATGATGTAGAGAACATTTTGGTAACTGTTGAATTTAAGTGAGAGGCAAGAAATATTTATAGTTTTTCATTGTACCTTTAAAATATTTTTATCATTAATATTTTTGTCAGTTAAACATAGCCTGTTATGTTTTCAAAACATTATTTATCTTGTAAACAGTTTCTTATATAAAGAGAAAATGTATTCTTCTTATAACTGATCTAATGAAAATCTGTGATATCTTTTCCTTTCTCCTAAAGAAAAGCTTTTGGAGAAGATACACTTTTTTTATTCTGGAGATATTCACTCATACCATGTTCTAGTCAGTTGTCTGATTTTAAGTATTTGACCATGACAAAGTCACAAGTAAAGTCACAAAGGTACTCTGTTGGCTGTTTCCTTCTTAAAGTGTGTCAGTAGAAGTCCAATCAATCAGGTAAGTACTTAGAAAAGCAGAAACTGCTCTAGATATTTCAATCAGAAAAGTCAAGTCACTTTTAGAAAAAATAGTTCAGAGGCTGCTGCAAAACCTCATATATACGGAAGCACACATGTCTGCCTTGCTGCTGCCAGAGAAACAAAAGCACGGCTTCCACTTCCCTTTCACTTTGCAGATCTTGACATGAATGCATCCCCTAGCAGAATCAAACCCAGAGCAATGAACTGGCAGGGATTCTGGGAATGTACTTCCCAAAGGTCCTGTCATCCTCATACAAAGGTGAAAATAAAAGAGTATGATGCTAAATTGTGACCAGATAATGTGTAGAGAGAGAATGGGGGAATGAAGCAAATTCTTTTTCAGTGGTATTGGCCGAAGAGTTTTAAGCTGTGATTTAACAACTCATTTTACAATTCTGAGGTGAATGATAGTTATAATCTACCCTCAGTTATCCATTTAAGGATTTTGCACTTTGATCCTCCCATTTTATTTCCTTGACCACTTGGACAGAAAGTTTACATTTCAATAACTTAACAGTAAAAACCATACTTTAACTATATATGAAATTACTTTTTTATATATATACACACATGCTGTGGATTTAATTGCTCAAGATTTAGCCCCATCTTCATACAAGTAACAGCTAGTCAGATTTCCTCTCTTTAGCTTTTATAATGTCTTTCCCATTACATGTATTTATCCTCTTTCCAAATAAGAGGGGGAGAGGAAAAGGAGATATAACTGGCTTAAAATTAAAAATACAGAACAAAATGCAATTAAGTCATGCCTACCAACTATTGTGAGACATAAAAAGAGTTTTACTTGTATTTCATTCACTCTTCACAACACCTCTGTGGGTTTTGTTTCCTAAATAGACTAAAAAATTACTGGCCAGGTGCGGTGGCTCAAGCCTGTAATCCCAGCACTTTGGGAGGCCGAGACGGGCAGATCACGAGGTCAGAAGATCGAGACCATCCTGGCTAACACGGTGAAACCCCGTCTCTACTAAAAAATACAAAAAACTAGCTGGGCGAGGTGGCGGGTGCCTGTAGTCCCAGCTACTCGGGAGGCTGAGGCAGGAGAATGGCGTGAACCCGGGAGGCGGAGCTTGCAGTGAGCTGAGGTCTGGCCGCTGCACTCCAGCCTGGGCGACAGAGCGAGACCCCGTCCCCCCCCAAAAAAAAAAAAAAAAAATTCCTAAGGTATAGATAAAAGATAAAAATCAAATAATAAGGAAAGCCAAGAATTATTAGATCAGAAATCTAGATTCAGGAAAGTATCCCAAGTAATCACAAAACCTGTATGGGAGCTTCTGAGCACCTAAGGCACATGAATGAAGGATGCATTATAGACTATTGATGAAAGCCTCAGGATGTCAAGGGTGGGGGAGAAACTTTCTCATGTTTTACTAATAAAGAATATAATGTTTGAGCTGGGCATGGTGGCTCACGCCTGTAATCCCAGCATTTTGGGAGACTGAGGCAGTGGATCTCTTGAGGTCAGGAGTTCAAGACCAGCCTGGCCAACATGGTGAAAGCCCCTCTCTACTGAAAACACAAAAATTAGCCAGGTGTGGTGGCGTGCGCCTGTAATCCCAGCTACTTGGGAGGCTGAGGCAGGAGAATCCTTGAACCTGGGAGGCAGAAGTTGCAGTGAACCAAGATAGCACCACTGCACTCTAGCCTTGGCACAGAGAGATTCTTTCTCAAAAAAAAAAAAAAAAAAAAAGGAATGCAATGTTTGGCAGAATATTTTAAACAGAAAATGGGAAGACATAAACCAGGAGTTAAAGCCTCCAGGATTCTTGTCCTCTTTCCCTTCGTGACAAACGCCAAGTTAATTTATTAAATTTAACTCCACAAACATGTTTTGAGAACTTACTAAGTACAGGGTATTGTGCTGGAAGTCACTGTGTGAGTTGCAAAACTGGGCCCTGCCCTCCAAGCATTCACAACTTTTGGGGCAGCAAGATGCAAATACAATCAATATAAGTAAAGGCACATTGTGTGCAACTAACAAGGGAAGAGGCAAAATGAGAACAGGAGAGATTCCTATGAGTTGATGAGTGACTAAAAAAAGCTATGGGGGGAAAACGCTATTTGAGGTTTAAGGATTTAAGCAACAGACATGACCAAAAGGGGGGCCAGTGTGAACAAAGTGAAGAGGTAGAAGAACTTGAAGGAATTAGACTGGAAACAAATGCCATGATCTCAGATTCCAACAGTAATGAAGAGGAATGAAGTCGCCCATGTGAGGACTGTGGCCAACAGAAGAGTGCACAAGCCATCTACGGAGACATCCTTTGTGAGAATGCTGGTCCAGTGTTATCAGAGCTCCCCAAAGAAGGTGGAAATCCATATTCTAAGATAAAACTTCAATTTTTAAACGCTAGTACACGATTTTAAAAAAAGAAAACTTAAGCTTTGTGTGGATCAAATAAAAGACACATACACCCATATATGGCCCAATGGCTATCCATTTGCAACCTCCTGGTCTGATGTGCTCTAAGAATCTATCCAACTAAGGAATTCTAGTTTTAATAATGAACCACATTTTCATTGAGCAATATATATTCATCTTTTAAAATTATACATATTAAGCAAAACCACAGAAAGTTTATTTCAATAAATTATGTCTTTGATTTTCTTCATAAATTATTGTAGCGCTCTTAGGACTTTCACTTGTAAAAGGCCTAGATTGAAGAGAGGAAATAACAAGAAGGGGAAAATGGAAAGAAGATAATCAGATATGCAAATACAATAGACGTTTGCCAGTATAACTAACGTTTATCAATCTCTGAGGATTGAAGACTACTGATTTTGGTTGTCTTAACTAGCTGGGGAGAAAATAGTAAAAAAGTTTTTGTAGCACAGGAAATGTTGACCTTTCCAGAACAACAATTATTAGGCTACCTTAGAAGAACATACTCAATGATAGCTGGGCATGGTGGCTCACACCTGTAATCCCAGCACTTTGGGAGGCTGAGGCAGGCAGATCACATGAAGTGAGGAGTTTGAGACCAGCCTGGCCAACATGATGAAACCCTGTCTCTACCAAAAATACAAAAAAAAATTATCCAGGCATGGTGGCACATGCTTGTAGTTCCAGCTACTCAGGTGGCTGAGGCAGGAGAATCGCTTCAACCCAACCCGGGATGTGAAGGTAGAAGTGAACCTAGATTGCGCCACTGCACTCCAGCCTGGGCGGCAAAGTGAGATTCCATCTCAAAAAAAAAAAAAAAAAAGAAGAAGAACAACAACAACAATATACTCAATGCATGTGGTTATTTAAAATCCAGTCTACTGTAACATAGTAAATATCTCCTTACATTTATGGATATTCTTATCTCAAAATTTTTGATCAACTAGTAATTGTTCCAAAACTGTGATCATATCCTTTAAAATAACAGGAAAAAAAGAATAATCAGAGGGCACATGACAAAAAGTAAAACGAAAGCATAAGAGCTTTACAGCTACTTTGCTTCACAAGCAGTTTTAAAGTATGAGTTGAATGCTGCTCCAGTGAAAAATACTAGCTTTTTTGCAAGAAATTTAGCAAAAGAAGCAAATAATAACTTAAGCCATTACATAAAGAACGTTTCCATTTTCAGTGAAACAGTCCAATCATCTATGCTAATACTTCTGGTCACCTAGGTCTTACCTTGTGATCTACCACCAGGGGAAATTACATTTATCTGAGTTCCAGGGCGGGCCAGGGCTCCTCAGGAGACTCTTTTAATAGTGTTGTTATGTGCTCTTAGTAAACAGCTCAAACTAGAACTTAGGTAGATTTTTGAGTTGAGGTTTTCCCAATAGTGGTGCCTTTTCAATAACATAGTAGAGTATCTAATGGAATATAAAGAAAAAGATTAACAATAAAACCGACGGTTTCAGAAAAAATACCCACCCGACAATGTTCTCTTTGCTTATGAGTTACTACTTCACAGAACAACCTCTATAGAGTGTATGTAAGCATATATACTTTCAGTTTCAGAACAAAGAATAAAAATATAAAAAGGTAAAAATGAAAATGTGTGCTATTCTGCTGCAATGTAACTGAGAGTTATAAAGGCCCTGTGAACAATATTGAGTTTGCAGTGGCACAATCACATCACAAAAGATTTACCTTCACTCTGCAAACTCAATATAGGGCAATAACAGTCTATTACAAGCTGAGCAATACAACATGAAAGGAATGTTTAAAAGAACTAGACAGAACCTTTAAATCAACACAATTGAGTTATCTTCCCCCAAAGGAAGCACCATGAGAGAGCTCATAGCAGGATTTTTCAAGAGGTATTACTAATTTACCATAAGTTATATTTAATACACTTTTAAAATGTAGTTTGTAATCTCTCTTCACTTTTTAGAACACAGAGCAATAAATTAAAAGAGAAACGATCCCCAAAGAGCAAGAGACTGGGAGGAACAAAAATGACAATAGTTTTATTCTTTGGGGGCTAACACTTCAAATAATTCTCCCACAACTTAAAAGGCTCTCTTTTCTGGATTTCAACAAACATCTCTCCTTTCCCAATTTCAATAAAATTCTTCAAATATGAACCTGGAAGAATAACATCAAAATATCAAATTAATCAATATTAAAATCTTGTTAAAAATAGCAACACATCATAAAATTTTAGAAAAACATGGTAAGAAAGTCTCTTAGTATCTCCCATAGAAAAGTAAACAATTTTATTCCGCCTTTTTATGATTAAAATGTACCTTTGAGAGGTTGAGATTCTTATCCAGACTGTGTCAAAAATGGTAATAGCATTTATTTTGGGATGGTACTGTTCATTGTTGGCAACACTTAGACATTTTCTTAGCATTTTACTATTTCCCCATACATTTTCATTTTTAATTTATTTAATATTTAAGAGTATGTTTAGTTTAATTGAGTGTTGAGACAAGACGTTACACTTATACATGCATAGCTAAGACTTTGTTGTTACAAATTTTAGTCTAAATTCACATGTTTGCATTTCTTGTGAAGTGGAACTATTGAGTATTACTAAAACATTCATCATCTATTAATGTCTGATATTTGTACACACAGTGATAAATTTCTATATGACACTTATAGAACCACTCCTCCAATTATTTGCAAAGTTATACTTTTTCATTTTTGTGTAGCATTTTTGTTTTGACTTAGCTATCCTAATACCAGAAACATATGCAAAAGGTTTTAAATTCTAGAAAAATTGTACTTATAATGGATTTTCTATACATGAATTTTCTGCTTTAGTGATGAAAACACACCCACAACAGGTGCATGAAACCGCCTGCAACACATGGCAAATGGGGGAAGTACTAGGGTTTGTCCCTATTGATATAGAATGGTTTTATTGGTGTCATACAGTAAGATTTTATAATAAATCAGATTGTACATGGGTTTATACTTATGTATCTGGTGTTAGAAAATATTTAATTCATGTTTATAATGCTTTTAATTTTATAACCAGCTTCCGAAATTTCTTTACAATTGACCTTTATGTCAAGACTATTTTATTTGAAATTGCCCATTACCTGATAATTTTTTTCAGATATTTGAACTGTATTGTCGTTTCTCTTTTTAAAATTCTGCTCTTTTTTTTTAAGTCCATTCAACTTCTTCATGCCAATATTGTGATTTTAAAGGTAGCATTCTGATTCATATTTTTTATAATCTTGACTGGGCAATAGAAAACTAATTTCATCAGTTATTACATACTTTTGGTGAGTTTCTCTGGAGTTCCATTATTTGAAACATTGGTGTGACTATCATAGAATTTTTATGTTTAATATTATGTGATCAAAGTATGTGTCAACAACATATGTTGACAGATTTATCAAGGTTTGCCTGTTTATAATTGTCATAAGTAGTTCATGCAAATCACAACTGAGAATTCTAATTTTGTTTCCTTTTCATTCAACTTAAGTTAATAATTCTATCACTAATATCTAATGTTCAACAATAAGCTGTATATCATGTGCAGCTCTAGTCTCATAAAAACACTACATTGATGTTTGTTTAATGCCTGATGTAAACAAGTTTACATATTTTAACAGTGGTTAAAAAAATAGATACGTTGTAGTCAAACCTGGATTTGAATTACTAATCAACTATAACAGTTGTATGATTATGCCTCAGTTTTTCTTTTATGAAATAGAGATAGCAATGATAATTATAGGATTGCTGTAGAGATTGAATTAGATATTACTTATAAAATTTCTAGCACTATGGCACATAGTATTCAAGAAATGTTGGCTATGTTATTGAAAAAATGTGTTCAGAAATGCTCTGATGGCTTCTAATCAGTGTCATGAATATTGTAAAGTTTTACCCAACCACAGAATCCACTGGCTGTGATAAAATAAGTTTGTTGACTCTTGTGCAGAGATTATAGAACCAACACCTGTTGCCTAACAGTAGTGGGACTCATACCAAATATCAATGAATGAGTAACTGCCCTAAACAGCTATCACAGCCATAAGGCAGTTGGTTCTATAGTCTAGACCTGTTTAAGAGTTGAATCAAGTCACCTGCCGACTATAATAGCCATCAGGAGAGTAATACAAAATTTAATCTTAGTGATTATCTGTTATAACATGACGTGATATATATATTGCCTTCCAAGTTCTTGCTTGAAGGACATTTTAGCAATGATACCTGGGAGTGATTCAGAGTTAGGGATTGTATTAGTCAGGGTTCTCCAGAGAAACACAACCAATAGGAGAGACAGAGACAGAGAGAGAGTGGCGGGGGGGTAGATAGATAGTTCTATTTGAGAATACTGCAGCTCCTGTACTCATAAGTCCCTAATGTCCTTAACCACTTCCCATAAAGTGGCAGAAATAGATCATCTTTTCATTATTTTCAAGTGGTCCTGGAAGCAATGTTCCCTCCTAGAACAACTCTAATCCTGTCAGTGGCACAGAAATAACTATATTGGTACACTCAGAGTTTATTTAATATATATTTATTGTGTTCATTTGTGATTACATGCATTTATTTGGGCTTAGTCTGAGTCTGTTTTTTTACTTCAAATTCCCAGTAGATAGAATCTATATTTTCTACTTTTTTTCCTCTTATTTCCTAGGTATTTGGCATAGTGCTCTTCAAAAGCACTTAAGTATTGGTGAATAACAAAGGGCAGACCTGTCTAAAATGCATTAAAGGATCAATATATCTTTAATAACTGAAGTGGTTTATATTTCTACCTTTTTTACTTTAATATGGATCAAAACATTTAAAGACTGTTACTATGCTGACATGTTTTCAAATAGCAAATATGAATAAGTAAATCAGTAAATTAATGATTGAGAATAGACACGAGATTTTCAGTGTCCTTCTAAAACTCACAGGCAATTATTGCAAACTAATATGTTTAGTCATTAAGACTAATGATCATGGCAGGACACACTATAATCCCAGCTACCCATGTAGCTGAGGGGTCAGGACCACTTGAGCCCAGGAATTCAGGACTGGCCTGGGCAAGACCCAGTCTAACATAGCGAGACCCAATCTGAAACAAAACTAAATTAAACTAACAGTCTTTTTGGCCTTCTCAAATATAAAATAAAGTGTAAACATTACCTTACTTTATATTTAAATGGTAGCTGATAAACAGGATGAGGTTCCCATTTGCCCCCAATGTAGAGATTATGTTGATCATAAAATAAGCACAAGGATTTAAAACTTCAGTGAAATGTAGCCAATGGCTTCAAATAATTAATTCTGAATCTATTATCCTTGGATCTGAGAGATTGCTGAGACCCTGGATGTGTTAGAGGATTACTTCAATCAGGGGATTCATCCCATCTAAAGCCCTAACATTCATCAGGATCATACTAATTCTTTGATGTAGTTTTGGGTGGGATGCCAAAATTTTTTCAAATTAGAGGCTGACTGACTAGTGAATCTCAGGCCACCCTTACTGCTCTAACAGTCTCAGTTGCTGACCATGAAGTGGTATTAAATGGCAGATGATAGACTATCCCATTTTCCACCCATGTTTTATCTACTCTCTCCTTCTATCTCTCCTAATGAAAATCTAGGCATTCTTCCAAATCTTGTTAAAATATCACCTCTTTTCTCAATTATTTCAGGAGTTATTTCCAAACATTACAGTTCACATGCCCATCATCTCCCTCATTCATTCAGCCATTTGTTCATCCAACAGATATTTATTAATTACCTGCTACATACCAGGCACTGTTCTTGACATTTGGTGTGAACCAAACAGATAAAATACCTGTCTTTGTAGTGCATAATTTCTAATGGAAGAAAAATCAATTATTATTTTTATGGCCTCATATTAGTTTATTATTGCATTTGTCATGTTTACAATAGATAGTTGTTTATATGTCTTGCTTGCTGGGTTGCAAGGATGAGATAACGTTTATCTTTTCGGTCTTTATCATCAGCACTCAGGACATTGCCTGGCACTGCCACATAGGGAAGAACCAAAACATACAGCTTGGAGCCCCTCTATTACATTTATATTTGGTCAATATTTGTTTTTGTTATATCCTATGGCTTAAGAAACTAGCCCAAGGCCAGGGGTGGTAGCTCACTCCTGTAATCCAGCAATTTGGGAGCCCAAGGCAGGAAGATTGCTTGAGGCCAGGAGTTTGAGACCAGCCTGGGCAACATAGCAAGACCCAATTGTACAAAAAAATTGAAAAAAAAAAATAGCCAGGTGACATGCACCTGGAGTTCTAGCTATTCAGGAGGTTAAGATAAGAGGATCACTTAAACCCAGACCCTCAAGGCTACAGTGAGCTCTGATCACACCACTGTACTCCAGCCTAGGTGGCAGAGTGGGACCCTGTGGAAGGGAAGGGGAGGGAACGAAGGGAGGGACGGGGAGGGGAGGGGAAGAGAGGGGAGAAAAGAAGATAAAAGAAAAGAAAAGAAAGAAGAGAGAAGAGAAGAGAAAAGAAAGTAAAGAAAAGAAAGGAAAGGTAAAGAAAAGAAAAGGAAACTAGCTCAAAACTTAGTCACTTAAAGCAACACTTTTATTTTGCTCACAATTTTGTGGAACAGAAATTTGGAAAGGGCTCTGCAGGGCAGTTTATATCTGATCCATATGGCTTCTGTTACAGCTATGGTGGCTGGGGATGGAGAATCCTCTTCCAACATGGCATCTATTTTTTCTAATAATTTCCATTTTTATTTTAGATTTCAGGGGGTATATACGCAGGTTTGTTACTTGGGTATATTGTGTGAGGCTGAGGCTTGGGGTAAGATTGATTGATCCCACAACCCAGGTACTAAGCACAGTACTCAATTACTTTTCAACCCTTTCTCTCTCCCTCCCTCTCCCCTCTAGTAGTCCCTAGTGCCTATTGTTGCCACAAGATGGCATCTTTATTTACATTTTTTTGTACCTTGTAGCAACATGGTCTCTCTCTTCACATAAGTTTTCATCCTGCAGAGGCTCTCCATGTGATTTGGGCTTCACAACACAATAGCCTCAGGGTAGTCACTTCTTACTTGGTAGATGGTTTTTGAAGAGGGAGAAACTGCTAGGCCACTCAAAGGCTATATCAGAAATGGGCATAGCATCATTTCTCCCATACTCTAATGCTCAAAGCAGTCATGAACACTGCCATATTTAAGGAGGCAGAGAAACACCTCTTGATAGGGGAGTGTCAGGTTGTTCAGAAGGACAGTGGAATGAGTAATACTCTTGCAACCATCTGTCCACTTGTGCTGCTATCACAAAATATGAGACTGGGTAATTCATAAATAATAGAAATGTGTTTCTCACAGTTCTGGAGGCTGGGAACTCCAAGATCAAGGTGATGGCAGATTCAGCATCTGGTGAGGATTCACCCTACTTCCAAGATGATGCCTTATTGCTGGCTGCATCCTCCAGAAGAAAGAAGCACTGTGTCCTCACGTGGTAGAAGGAATGGAAGGGCAAAAGAGCCTAGTTAGTTCCTTCTAGCTCTTGCATAAGGGTATTCTTGCTATTCTTGAGGGCAGAGCTTTCATATCATAAAAAGGTCTCACCTTCTAATATCATCACCTTGGTGATCAGGGTTAATATATGAATTTTGGAAGGATACATGCATTCAAATCATAGTATCATCTTTGAAAAATAGTCTCTGCCATAATATATGATAGCTTGGTAATGTATTTAATTAGTCATAGTGTGTTTAGCGGAAGCACATCTGCATTGAAGTGCAATTTAATTTGTTATTAAACAAGAAACCTGTCCTCCTACTTCAAAGATTTGATTTTAAAATGCTAAATGGGTGGTGATTAAAAACAATGAGCAAGCAAGAATCTGAAAACTTCTAATATCAATATTTTTAAGGACACACATCTAAGTTATTAAAGGGCATTTATCACATTTTTAAAACTTAAAATCTTTGACATCTAAATAGTGTCTACTCTAAGACCTACACAATTTTGATTTCTCTGATATGTATTTCTCATTCACATTTAATACAACTGTACAGTTATTGGTTAAGACATTCCTTGTTTCTTGGACTGATTTGAGAAATTTCCCCACATCAATCCCAACAGGAATAAGAAGCCCATGCACAGGTCATCTCATTTTCTACACTCTTTTCATAACATGGTATGTTATATGCCTTGATTTCTCCTCCCTGATTTATAGTCCATTGGGGAACTCAACTATTTATTAAAGATTGTGTTTCCCAGGAAATGCGGGTTATGTATATTCATCTGCGGTGTGTGAATGTATTTATATTTATGGTGTTTTAATTTAGCTCATCAACTTTGCATTATGATTATAGGGCAAATTGTTCATTGCTCTTTGTACTCTAATCATGTTATAGTGCATATAAGACTAATTGATACTGTATATTTAAAGTCAACATCTATTTGCTTTTAGTAATCCAGGGTGGCATTTATAACTTTGTTATAATCTGAATTAGTATGAATTTATTATCTTAACATTAGAAGCCTACTATTAGTTACATGACTAACAGTATTCATATGAGGAAAGGCATTATCATAATGCCTAATAACTTTGGGTTATTACCTGAGGTTGAAACGGACCTTCATTTATAATTCTCAATAAAACATTCAAATTGAAAATAAGCCAGATTTCCTTAGGAAGTTACTGGAATGTCTCTCTAGAGAGGAAAATCAACTGCTGAAGCAGACTTTTTAAAGAACCAAATTAAGAGCTTTGGCCAGAAAAAGGAAATGTATATTTTAAAGTCAAATTGGATCGAAGGAGTTGAGGAAACTACTTTGAAAGCAAGAATCCTGTTCACCCTCTGTACATTTGCAGCACTGTAGGATGGGCCACAGGAGTCCTATCCTGCTGATACTCATTCCACTGCTAGGACCCACTGAAGACAGAGCCCTGTGATGAGAATGACATCATTTCTAAATGTACTCATGTTTCCTGGGTGCCGACATTAATGGATATTGCCAAAACCAAATCAATAATTTGAGAATACTACTTGAAAACCAAGCTTCCTAGGGGTGTCTATACCATAACAGTAAAGGAAACCTAGGCCGCTAGAGCTGAACTCTTCTTCTTGTCCACATTGCTTTACAAAGATTAAACAAAGCAATCAAAAACATTCCAATTAACTGTCGTTTATGCCTGCCTTAATACTTTAAAATCTAATTGTTCTAAACATTCAGAATAGTCAAGCTGAAATAATTGAATAATATCTTAAGTGAAATCTCAGGATATCTTTCTTCTTGTTAGTTTTAAAAACAGCCCTCTTGGCATTCCTAGTACCAGATCTTGGTCTCTAATACTGTTTCCCACTAAAAGGAATAAGTCCCCCTTGAAAAAAATGACAGAGTCCACAAGTGGAACAGGAAATAGACAAAATGAGCTGAAATATCTTGTTACGCCATGAAGTAAGGAAGTGCTAAATATAATAATGGAGCATGTTACAAACAGTTGGGTGATGCTTGAAGGCATTCCATGGGTCAAATCTGGGACAACTGGAGCAAAAAATAAGTATGTTCTCTAATGAATTATGAACAGTTCTAAAAAGTTGGAATTCACGAGTTCACACCCATAATAAATAGATATGAAAATAAACAGAAGAGAAAGGAGTACTGAGTACTCTAATGTACATTGCAATACTGACTCATAAATGAGGAAGAAGTGTAGAAGCTAGAAAATCAGCACTTGTAATCATCATAGTAAAGATTGGATTACTCAGGAATGATCAACGGGTAACATACCTGGGGAGAAATTTTTATGAGGAGCAGATTATTTGTATAATCTTAAATTGCCTCCCTGTAGATTGTTTATTAGTTACAAGGGAAATTGGATATTGTACAGTGGTAATATCAGACAATATACGAACAGGGTGATCAATATTAACATTACCAATGAGGAGTATATGGACATGGTGCCTTCAATGACATATCCTGAGAAGGCCACAATTTCACTTATGTAGTATTCTGAGCAAGAACACCTAACGAGAATCTAATCATAAGTTAACATCAGATAAATGTCATATGAGAAATAAATATCTTTAAAAACAAAAAGATAAGAGATTGCATGCTTCAAAAATGTCTGTCGTAAAAGGCAAAGAAAGGTTGTGGAATTGTTCTGGATTTTAAAATGATTATAGAGATATGACAACTAAATGTAATACTAGACTCTAGAAGTGAAAGAAAATGTATTGGGTCAATTGCCAAAATTGAAATTATATGGATGGTAGATTTAATAAAGATATTCTGTCAATGTTAAAATTACTGAAGCTGTTAAATGAAGTGTAGTTACGAAAGTGAATATCCTATTCTTAAAAAATATCTCCTGAAGTATTAAAAGGTGGCTGGGTGCGGTGGCTCACGCCTGTAATCCCAGCACTTTATAACTTCATTCTTGCATGAATGTTATCTCATTCTACCTCTATGAAGTAGGGATTATTGCGGCATCATCTTATTTGTGCAGCTGAGAAACTGAGGCACAGGGAAGTGGAAAACTTGATGAAGGTCACATAGTAAGAGATAGAGCCAGTGATTTGACTCCAGGCTGTTTTCCCAGAAACTTTGTACCCTTATCCATGTTGTTACATTGCCTTCTAGGGAACATGCAACATAAATAAACAGGGAGAAGTTTTAAAAGACTGTTTAAATTAAAAGGTGGCCGGGTGTGGTAGCTCACGCCTATAACCGCAGCACTTTGGGAAGCCTAGTCGGATGGATCATTTGAGGTCAGGAGTTCGAGACCAGCCTGGCCAACACGGTGAAACTCCATCTCAACTTTAAAAAATACAAAAGTTAGCCAGGTGTGGTGGTGCATGCCTGTAGTCCCAGCTACTCAGGAGGCCGAGGCAAGAGAATCGCTTGAACCTGGGAGGCAGAGGTTGCAGTGAGCCAAGATAGCACCAGCTACCATACTACAAGCTGGGCAACAGAGTGAGACTGTCTCAAAAAAAAAGAAAAAGAAAAGAAAGTAAAGGACAATAATACATGTAACCTACCTAACATGGTTCAAAATATATGTGTAAGTGTGTGTGCAAGGGCAGAAATAAGAGAGACAAACAAATGAGCCAATGAAAAACTAAATGAGATTAAAAATTAATAAATGAATCTGGGTAAATAAACAGTATAGTATAAACATGATATTCGAACTATACTTATTCTTGCAACTTTTCTGAAAAAATTTTTTAAGCAGCTCTGCTGAAGCAGTATGTACAAGAAGAAAACGTTACTGTTTCCCGCTGTCACACTCTCCAGCATGTAATGAAGCATGCCTAAAGTCATCCTGCAGAAAACTAGGAATTATTGTGTGCCCACATTTCAGGTGAATTTGATTCCGAATAATGTAGTAGGCAGCCTTGGTAGTTAACTAAACTGCCTTCAAATCAAAGGCAATGTAGTACAGGTCATGGGATTGGGTTAAATGTAAAAAGTCTCGTTCTTAGGTCCCTAGGTGATACCTGACACACTCAAGCACTAACTTTGTAGGCTTGGGTACAGAAGATAAGTGAAAAGTCACACAGTGGTTCCTTTGCATTTGGCCCAGTAGCCAAGTTTAAAAGGACAAACAGGCTGTACTGCATAGAAGGTGAAGTGCTTAAATGTCAGAGCAGCATTGTTAGGAGCTATCTGTATGCATAGCAACTATCATGTGTTCCAGAAAAAAAGAGAGAGAGTACATTTCATGAAGGGAAATGAGAATAAAAGGTTGTATCCTGTTTTACCATTCCCAAAAGACCCAGGAAAATCTTTTAACAATTTAGGTGTTGTTGACTTTACTGACCTATGTATTATGTTCGTCTCAAAACCAAGGTAAAATATACAAAGTGTTTACATATTTACCATCTAGGGGCACAACAGGAAAGCCAATCAGCATTAGTCTTCATTTTCTTCATTTTCAAAAGTAGCATCTAGCATCTAACAAGTTTCTATGCACTCCCAAATACTGGCTTTTATGAAAGGCTGGTAAAAGATTTATTTTCTTTAAAAAGACATGATGTCACATAAAATTGTTGGGTATTTTTTTCTTTCTGACAAGATAATTTTACTCTTTGGTTTTTTTCTTCCAACTTTTAAAAGTATATTTCCTTTACAAATAAAATAATTTAGCTGGAATTATTTGTAAAGTAAATTGGTTATTTATTACACAATGATGGATAATTATATTTTTTCCTCAATAAATTGAGCATCTTTGGATGAGATCAAGAAGCTGTTCAAGCTCAAGTGGAAGTAACAGGGAGAAATTTTAAATGACTGACGGCTGAAATTGTCATAAGAGAAAGGAGATAAAGAATAGCAACACTCACCTGCTTGGATCAGATGACTGGGCACCCACCACACAATCTTAGGTACCCCTCAGAGCCAGTTCCACAATACTCTCTCGCTTTATAAAGTTCTTTGTTCAAAACGGTGAACTTTGTCACCTTCTGATCTTTTGGGTTGTTTTGAGAGGTGAGAAGATGGCAGTTTGGTTAATTCAATGAAGCAGAGGTGGAATAGAGATCAAAGAAAAGTCAGGGCCTTCGTTAGCCTCAGCAAACTAACGCAGGAACAGAAAACCAATCACTGCATGTTCTCACTTATAAGTGGGAACTGAAGATGAGAACACATGGACACAGGGTGGGGAACAACACACACTGGGGCCTGTTGTAGGACAGGGGAGAGCATCAGGAAGAATAGCTAATGGATGCTAGGCTTAATACCTACGTGATGGGTTGATCTGTGAGTCAAATCACCATGACACATGTTTACCTACGTAACAAACCTGCACATCCTGCAGGTAAAGGACAGTAACACATGTAACCTACCTAAAATGGTTCATGATGTCACATAACTGCACATCCTGCAGGTTTGTTATAAAGGTAACAAACACGTACCCCAGAATTTAAGATAAAAGTTGAAGAAAAGAAAAAAAAAGAAAGAAAGAAAAGTCAAGGCCTTAAATTGCAATCTTCTCTCTCTTAAAAATGTTTTAAAAATATTTTTTCCCTATGACAAGTCACTTTATTTCTTTAGGATTGTTTATTCATATTTAACATGTGAAACCTAAAGAATATAACTGTTGAAATGATTAAAACATTTTACATGAGTTTTATTTAAATAATAAATCAATTCTGAGGCATATAGATTTGAGTCAAAACTCCCACATTTTTAGTTAAGTTTCTCTAAGCAGGTTACTTTGCCTCAATAAGTTCCAAAGTTTCCTAGTTTATCAAATGGAGATTATTCAAATATCTATCTCATAGGTTTTCTGAGAAGACTAATTAGATCATGAAAAGGATCTGGAAAATAGTGTAAACTGACATTATTGGTGTTTTCATGATGATATTAAGGTCGTTTGTTGGTCTTCCATCAGTTATGGTGATGAGTCTGCTCACTGCACTTGAACTGTCCTTTCAAGACTCCTTGTGCCTTCATTGTGTCCTTCTTTTTTCCAGGTGCTATTAGAGATCTCCAATACCTTTGGGGATTAGATATTTATATGTGTGGTTCTTCTTACTTGTAGAACAAGTTCCTCCAAGGAAGGAAGGGTGTCTGTTTCATCTCTCACCCTTAGCAAAGTGCCTAGCCTGCATTCAACTCAAAACTTGTCAATATTAATTAGGCACTAACAAACGCTAAGCCCTGTGACATATATCCAATTCTTGCATGAATGTTATCTCATTCTATCTCTAGGAGGAAGGGATTATTACAGCATCATCTTAATTTTGCAGCTGAGAAACTGAGGCACAGGGAAGTTGAAAACTTGATGAAGGTCACATAGTAAGAGGTAGAGCTGGTGATTTGACTCCAGGCTGTTTTTCCTGAAACCTTCCACCCTTACCCATGTTGTTACATTGCCTTCTAGGGAACATGCGACATAAATAAACACTCAGACATGCTCTTGTCCTGCAGGGGCAAAGGATAAGACCAAGAATATATGTTATAAAAAACAAACCAAGTGAAACTTCCTGGGGCATATATGTATACCTTGGTCTCAGAAGAATAAAACAAAAGGGTTCTCTTCCCATTAGATTAAGTAGAGAGCAATTATTAATCTTAAATGAGAAAACTGAGTCCCAAGAATGCAACCATTTATCTAATATTATTCACTTGATTCAAGTTAACTGTCCTCTGGTCCAGAGGCTCTCAAATTTTAATATGCATCAGAGTTACACAGAAGGCTTGTTAAAACACAGACATGAAGATCCCAATGTCAGAGTTTCTCATTCAGTTTTTCTGGGGTATTTGCACTTCTAGTAAGTTCTCAGATTATGGTGATTATACTGGGTTGGAGCAGTGTTCCAGTGCAAAGCTCAACCTACACACTTATACTGCGATCCTTTGTGATTCCTTGAGTTTTGGCATGAGAGGATGACATATCAAGAGAAGGTAGTAAGTGCGGCGATCTGTGGGTTGTGCAGGGAAGAACCCTGCATTCTATTCCTGGACAGATTTCTTTGGAGTCAGAGAAGAAATGCTGCACAGAACTTTTAAGAAGATAGGCCACAGTCTCATACATGGATTTCCACACTTTCATGGTGCTTAGAAGCAACAGAGATATTTGCACACACAGCAAATCATAGTGGAAAGTGATAGGAGTGCTGGCCAGTCTGACAGCGTTCATGGATGAGAAGTGGTTAGTAACTTGCGTGGGTGAATGGGAAGAGGCCATCACTCCACAAATGATGCCTTGATCAGGTGCATCCCACTCCAATACCTCAGACTATATGACCCCATCCAATTTAAACAAATCCCATGCTATATTATAGGAGACTCCAGATTGACAGAGAATAATTGTCTATCACACTAGAAATTAGTTTACACAGTTGAATTTTTGGATGGAGAATTATATTCAATAACAACCTAAAACAGGAGAGCCCTAAGCCTACATAGTTAGTAAGGAAACCTAAATGGCATTTATCATTTCAGGAGGAAACACAAAGGTTTTAGGAATTCTAGGAAATATTAGTAAGCATCAATATATGAAATATAGTTTAGGTTCTTACAGGGGCTCCTACTAGATGGCTTGCATTATTTGGGTCAGATACAGTTTTTCTTTCTTTATCTCCTAAAGTCTTTTCCATTTTACATCAAAATTTAAGTCTTAGAAAATCACACAGACATACCTAAAATTCTAAATGGTAATTTTTAAAATAGTTTCTTTCCAATGTTATTTCACTATTCTTCTCCATTTTCTACATTCCTTCCCCAGACAATACCAGGGTGTAGTTAGTACTACACTTAGGGAATTATAGATCCCAAAATTGGGTATAAACTCATATCAAGTTTTTAACATTTTTACTGTAAACTGCAGTGATCCAAATTCTTTACTAAGGTACACAGTAAAGTCTTGTACAATATAACTTTGCCCGTTTAATCTTTCAAGTTTTAAAGACTGTGAAATAAAACTTAACCAAAAGGAATTAGAGAAATATTTATTCTTCACTAAGTGTTCTTAGTATTTGGCTTTTCCTTCTTGGGTGCAAAAAGTTTTCTTCTCCAGTTTTTTAGCTAATTATTACCTGCTCCTTGCTCACTAGACAACTGAAAATACAGCTACTTCCAGGGATCTTTGACATCCAGGTAGACATCTTGGGAACACTGATTAAACTGATAACAGGCCATTTTATAAGGCCCTAAAAGCTACTCAAGAAACTAACAAGGTCCATTAGACTTTCTGTCATGCATATGATGGGAAAAAATATACCACCATAAGATCCACTCAATTGTCTTGCTGCGACAGCAGTAGCTATTGTGTGTGAGAGGTTTTTGGAAGGTGGCTCCACCTTGGTGTTTATGCTCTGCTGGCTAGTGGGAGTTTCAGGTACACCACCATAACAGAAGGGGCTTTGTGATAGGCTATCAGTGACAAACAGGAACGACAACATGCAGCCCAGGGGTTTGACAAGGAGGAGAAACTCAACAAAGGAAGAATGACCTGCTTCAGGTTCCCATTTCAGTCTAACATTTACTTCCTCACACAAAGCTTAGCTTGGTGTGTTGGTGTTCAAATCACATTCAGACCTTGTACAGAGTGACAGGAGTCAAGCTGAGATACTTTAAGTGGATTTCTTTTCTTTCTACCTTGCTTTGAACTTCTTTTAAACCTACAGATGTTTGGCAGAGCTGTCCATACTAAGAAGCTGAAAAAGAGAAAAAATGGAAGATATGCTCCCAGGTTAATAACTTGTTTTTACATCTATGGAGTGTGTATGTGTGAGTGTGTGTGTTAAATATGTTCTATAGGCCCAGGCTTTGCTATATATAAGTGAGGGTCTAGTAGGTAGGCTTCCTTTCTATCTTATTAAAAAAAGAGTGCTTTTTAAAAATCAAGAGCCATATAAACTCTTAATTTAATAAACATTTGTTGAGCACCTACTACTCAATATTATACTGCATCCTGATGGGAGAGACAGATGTAAAGGTGATTAACACATGGTATAGCAACTTGTTCTCTGGTAAGGAAACTGAGATGTGTAGCCAAATAATTATAAGGTGTGCTATTATTACAATATTGTTACCAATGCACATTTTCTATCTGGGCATTTCCAGAATTTTCTTATAGTTCTTAACTTGCCAATTTCATCTCATACCTTCTCACTTATGACACATAGCATCATCTCTTACCTGAGAAACCCTAACATGAGAAAAGGCATTTCACCTGTTATTATATAGGAGTTTAAAAAGGATAAAACTCATATAGGTGCCTGGTCAAATGGAACCCAACAGAACCATATGGAACACAGAGCTAGTCCTCAGATTTATAGGTAAAAAATGTGGGTGCTATACCAACATGTCATCTCCCTATTTTTGCCCATCAATAATTCAGACTTTTGTTTCATTTTTATGCTCTCTTAAAAGGAAAAATGAAGAAAACTATTCACATTCTGTATGCCAGGCACTGTGCTAACATTTCAGACATTGTGTCTCATTTAAGCCAGTATTATGATCTGCACAGATGAGGACACAGGTTCAGCATGGTCTCTCAGCTAGTAGGATTCAAATGTATGTCAGTCTAAATATTATATTCTTTATCCAGCACACCAACACTCTTTGTAAAGCTGGTTCCTTCCATTTTATATAGTACAAAAAAGGAATCAGGAAGGATGGTAGCTGCTTATGAAGTATTTCATGCCTTTTTCATGAACACATGCTCAAGCATTTCTTTTATTTAAAAAAAAAAAAAAGCACTTTGGCCTATTTGTGCACTATCTTACCTCAAATCTTGCTTTTGTTGCCAAATTTTATTTTTAAAATGTTATTGATATTGTTTGTCTGTGTCCCCACACAAATCTCATCTTGAATTATAGCTTCCATAATTCTCACATGTCATGGAACAGACCCAGTGGGAGGTAATTAAGTCATGGGAGCAGATTTTTCCTGTGCTGTTCTCATGATAGTACATAAGTCTCAGGAGATCTAATAGTTTCATAGAGGGGAATTCCGCTTTATGCAAGTTCTTTTGCCTGCCACCATGTAAGACATACCTTTGCTCTTCCTTCATCTTCCACCATGATTGTGAGGACTCCCCAGCCATGTGGAACTGTGAGTCCATTAAATCTCTTTACTTTATAAATTACCCAGTCTCAGGTATGTCTTTACTAGCAACATGGAAATGAACTAATACAGCTGTTGACATTTTTTACTATAGTTTTAGATTCACAAAATAATTGAGCAGATAATACACGACATTTCATAAACCAACCTCCAATCCCACCATACACAATTTCCCCTATTATTATCATCTTGCATTCGTGTGGTTCATCTGTTACAATTGATGAGCCAATGTTGATACATTATTATTAACTACACTCCATAATTTACATTAGGGTTCACTCTTTGTGTTGAACATCTATTGGTTTGATAAATGCATACTGACATGTATTCACAATCAGTCTCATACAGAATAGTTTCACTGCCCTGAAAATCCCCTGTGCTCCACCTACTTATATCATCTTTCCTTTCTCAAATCACCTGCAGCCATTGATCTTCTTACTATCTCTACAATTTTGCCTTTTCTAAAATCTCATAAACTTGGAATCACACAGCCTTTTTATACTGGCTTCTTCCACCTAGCAATATGCATTGAAGGTTCCTTCATAGCTTTCCATGCCTTGATAGCTTATTTCTTTTTATTGCTCTAAATTTTGTTTCTTTGAAAAAATATTTTGATGCAATATGTCACATTCTGCAATGACTGCTAAGGATACAAAGATTAATAGGACACAATTCCTACCTTGCAGATCTTACTGCAAGGAGTTTAGCGTTAGGAGAAAGGAACATGTCTTAGTCCTTTTTGTGTTGCTATAACAAAATACCACAGACTGGGTAATTTATAGAGAAAATAAATTTATTTCTTACAGTTCTGGAGGCTGGGAAGTTCAAGACTGAGGGTCCAGCAGCAGTGAAGGCCTTCTTGCTGTGTCAGAACATGGCCGAGGGCATCACATGGCAAGAGGATATGATCATGCCTACTGACTTAGGTTTCTCTTTCTCGTCTTATAAAACTACCAGTCCCATCCTGGGGGCACCACTGTGATGACCTTACCTGATCCTAATTACCTCTCCAAGGTTCCACCTCCGATCAACATAAGTGTTGTGATTAAGTTTCCAACACATGAAATTTGGGGGACACATTCAAACCATACCAGTTTGAATGAACCATAAACCAAAAAAAAGTAGTATCTTTTTATGGGTATTATAATAGAAATCTATGAGGGTAAAAAAAGGAGGACAAAGTGGGGAGAATTTCATCTTACTCCAGGTACAGAACAGTCAGGAATGACTCCCTACATGATTTAGTGTTTAAGCTGAGAGACCAACAAGAGCCAGGGTAGACACTGTGAGCCAAGCTGAAAAATTTTAGGTAGAATAGCATGACATTTTGTAAGAAAAGCAAGAAGTTCAACCAGAAGATGGTAGAAGTGGACCCAAATATGCTCAACTCTCAGACTCCACCTTTATTTTTCCACAGCAATTATCAGCTTTAATACACCAAATGTGAATATGTATTTTGTTTTTGTTTTTGTTTTTAGTTGTCTTCCTCCTGCCACCAGAAGATATAGCCCTAAGGGTAGGGACTTCAGCTTTGTTCATGTCTGGCCAATAGGTAGCTCGAAATAAATATTTGTTGAGTGAATGAATACACAAAGCAAAGTTTTCTCAGTGTCCGAAGCCCTCCCTGTAGGGATAAAAAGCACCATAAAAGGATGGATTAACTCTTTCAGGTAAACAGGTCCCCATTCTAATCCTAATTTATAGATTTCCACCAGCTGCTACAAAGTTTACACTACTTTCTAATTCCACACATTCTAACAGTCTTACTGATAGGGATATGCTCTGAGAAATGTGTCTTTAGGAGATTTCATCATTGTGCATACATCATAGAGTGTACCACCACACACCCAGGCTATGTGGAATAATCTATTGCTCCTAAGCTACAAACCTGTATGGCATGCTACCGTACTGAACACTGTAGGCAATAGCACCACCATGGTAAATATTTGTGTATCTAAAGAGAAAAAGTACAGTAAAAATATGATATAAAAGTTAAAAAATGATAGATCTGTATGGGGCACTTACCATGAATGGAGCTTACAGGACTGGAAGTTGCTCTGGGTGAGTTAGTGAGTGGTGAGTGAAATGTAAAGGTCTAGGACATCACTGTACTACTGCACACTTTATAAATGCAATACACTTAGGCTACACTAAACTTTTTTTTTTTTTTTTGAGATGGAGTCTCGCTCTGTCGCCCTGGCTCGAGTGCAGTGGCACCATCTTGGCTCACTGCAACCTCCGCCTCCTGGGTTCAAACAATTCTCTGCCTCAGCCTCCCCAGTAGCTGGGATTACGGGTGTCCGCCACGATGCCTGGCTAATTTTTGTATTTTCAGTAGAGATGGGGTTTCACCATCCTGACCAGGCTTGTCTTGAATTCCTGACCTCGTGATTCACCCGCCTTGGCCTCCCAAAGTGCTGGGATTACAGGTGTAAGCCACTGCACACGGCCTTATATTTTAAATAAAGTAATTATGCTATGACTTTATGACAGCTAAACATCACTAAGAAATAGGAATTTTTCAGTTCCATTATAATCTTATGAGACCACAGACATATACCCATTCCATTATTGACCAAAATATCATTATGTAGTGCATGACTATAATTGTTTTATTTCTCCAAATTATACCAGAAGACAGAAAAAGAAATCTCCAAAGCTTTCAAAAATGTCAGATAAATTTGCTGACCTTTGCACACTGTTATTTAAATAAAACTTTTTCTTTCAGTACTAATTCAAGGTTTATTCTCATAAATACCTCTTGCTATAACCTAACATAATATGGCAGGTACTCAAAATAAGGATGTATTAAGTTAAATAATTATGCTAAAGAAAAGTTGAGATAGGCACTCAATTCCTTATTTTTATACAGCACATCTTATGACATCCAGAATTTGAAATTTTAAAATTATCTCTTTTGTGGTTAGACTGGAGGGTAGACTTTTAACTGGGAATGCTGTCATGGAGGGATGGGCATGAGGAAGTGATATTCTCTGAACATGACTGTGCTTCAAATACCACTGCTCCAGGATAAGATGAATGCCCTGAGCACTGATTGCAGTGATAGGAATGATAGAGAGAAGATTCTGTTCTGTGACCATAGTGACTGTTTTCATTTTTAGACAGAAATGCCCAGGTTATTACTTTCCCTGGGGAGCATTTTATTTCTTTTTTGTATTTTTATAAGTACATAGTACGAGTATCTATTTATGGGGTATATGGTCTACTTTGGTACAATATGTAATAATACAAAGCCATACGATGTGTAATAATCACAGCAAGGTAAATGAAGTACCCACTATCTGAAGCATATACCCTTTGTGTTACAATCCCATAATACTCTTTTAGCTATTTTTCAATGTACAGTAAATTATTATCAACTGTATTCATGCTGTTGTGCTATCAAATACTAGATGTATTCATTCAAACTATATTTTATACCTATGAATCATCCCCCTACATCCTCCCCGACTCCCCTTGCACTACCTTCTCAGCCTCTAGTAACCATCATTCCACTCTCTATCTCCATAAGTTCAATTATTTTAATTTTCACCTCCCACAAATAAGTGAGAACATGAGAAGTTTGCCTTTCTGTGCCTGGTTTATTTCACTTAATAAAATCACCTCCAGTTCAATCGGTGTTTTTTTGCAAATGACAGGATCTCATTCTTTTTTTAGGGCTAAATAGTACTCCATTGTGTATATGTACCACATTTTCTTTATCCATTCACCTGCTGACAAACACTTGGGTTGCTTACAAATCTTCGCTCTTGTGAATAGTACTGCAGTAAACATGAAAGTGCAGATGTCTCTTCAATGTACTGATTTCTTTCTTTTGGGTATGCACCTAGAAGTGGGATTGCTAGATCATATGGTAGCTCTATTTTTTTGTTTTTTTGAGGAACTTTCAAACTGTCCTCCATAGTGGTTGTACCAACTTACATCCTCATCAACAGTGTCCCATTCACACTCTCACCAGCATTTGTTATCACCTGCCTTTTGGATAAAAGCCAGTTTAACTGGAATGAGATGATACCTCATTATAGCTTTGATTTGCATTTCTCTGGTGATCAATGATGTTAATCACCTTTTCATATGCCTGCTTGCCATGTGTATGTCTTCTTTTGAGAAATGTCTATTGATATCATTTGTCCTGTTCAGCTGGGTTACTAGATTTTTTCCTGTAGAGTTGTTTCACCTCCTTATATATGCTGGTTATTAATCCCTTGTCAGATGGATAGTTTGTAAATATTTTCCTCTGCAAACATTTTATGAAAAGAACTGGTTTTCTTAATCCCTTGTCTTCTCAGTTTTTAGATTTTTCCTCAAATCCAACCTCATTCATCCGTGTTTAATGCCATAACCTTGGACCTTGACACCACTAGTAAATACACCAGAGTGAGAAAAAAAGTCTTAATGTCAAGCTCCCACCGAGATACATTATTTCTGTATTCCTCCCATTTCCCACTTCCAACGTCAGCAATTATCCAACTATGGGGAGAGAAGTGAAATATTTTCCATTCCCATTAACTCACTCATTCATTGCCTCTCCCAGTCTAGAGTCTATGGATAATCATTATAATCAATTCATTTTAACTTCTTTGTCCTTCTCTCTCTCTCTCTTATTCTACATTATTCCCATTTAAGTAAAGCCCAACCATGGTTAAACTCAATTGTCCTTGTACTCTTCCCCTCTGCTTCAGAAGCTGAATTTTCCTGGAGAAAACAAACAACCACGTAGGTTGACCTTTCTCTAAACTCTGACCACTAGTCTTGGAGGAGCACTCACCAGTGCCCAGGAATCCTTCTATACTTTCCATTCTTTGGTTCAAGTTTCAGATCTCCTTTCTCTTCATATCTCTAATAACCCCTCCCTTCCACAGCTCATGAACTCACCTCATTCTTCCCTGAGAATAAAGTAGCGACCAGATGGGAACTCCTTCAACTTTCCACCCCAACTTTATTAACTTATTATCTACATCTACACTCGCATTCTCTGACTTCCTTTCACTACAACAAATTTTTTTTTTTAAGTTTTCCGTGTGCCTAAAAATGCCAACCCCTCCCCTTTCTTTCTAAATATCATCTCTTCCCATGTTCAAGAAATTCAAGCTGTAATTATCCTATGACGCCCCTGGTATCAGTAGCCTCTCTTTGTCTACTGGATCATTTCAATAAGCATAAAGACACAAATTATCCATTTTTTAAAAATCTCCTTTGACCTCATATTATACTCCAGTTATTACAAAATTTTTCTAACCCCTTCACAGCAAAACTTATCAGTAGATGCCTATATTTACTGAGTTCCTTTTATCATCTCTTTTACTTTCTATCCACTCCAGTAAAGTTTTTCTCCCCTTTCATTACAATCCACTAAAATGGTACTTGTCAAGATCACAATAACGTCCATAGTCTGAAACAAATGGTCACTTCTCCGTCCTCATCTGACTTGACCTTGCAGCCATTTTCCTCCTTCTTGAAGTGCTTTATTCTCTTGAATTCCATGTCACAACATTGTCTCTTTCTCTCTGCATCAAAAAGAACTCTTCACTTAGCCTCTTTTGCTCGCCGTTCTGGGCCTCTTTCATTTCTTTATTATCTAGACCAGGGTTGTTCAATCTTTTGGCTTCCCTGGGCCACATTGAAAGAAGAATTGTCTTAGGTCAAACATAAAATACACTAACACTAACAATAGCTACTGAGCTAAAAAAAAACAAAAAAAAGTGCAAAAAAAAATCTCATAATGTTTTAAGAAAGAATTTGTGTTGGACTGCATTCAAAGCTGTCCTGGGCCACATGTGGCTCATGGGGCGTGGGTTCAACAAGCTTGACCTAGACTGTCTGCTGAGATGGCTTCCAATTCCATGGCTTGATTATGTGTGTGCTGTAGACCCTCCATTTTGAACTCTCGCCATGACCTGTCCCTCTGAGCTCCTAAACGTGTTTCTCTCTCTGTCTTCCCTAGCTAATAAAGGGCATCGCCTTCAATCCACTTGTTCAGGTAAAATTTCTTGAAGTCATCCTTGACTTACTCTTACTTCTGACACCTCCTGTATCACCTACACACATACTTACTAATCAAGGATCAAGCCTGATCAGCTCTGTCACAAAAAAATATCCCTGTCCACAAATTTGTCTGTCCACCTCCCTTCAGCTCTGCTGCTACATCCTTGTCTATGCCACTGACATCTTTTTGTTGATAGTACAGCAATAACCTCTAAACATTCTCCTTGCCTTTCTTTTGGAGCCCCTAAAATCTATTCTTCATTCAGCAATCTTAGTGAACTTTCTACAATGTGAATAAGATACTGTTAAGCTCCTTCTTGAAACTTACCAATGGCTTCTCTTTGTACTTGGACTCAATTGCAAACATCTTTCTTTTTCCTAAATGGCCTTCTATGATCTATCCCAAGCTAGTTCTCTAACCTCACCATATCCTGCCACCCCTATTTTGGCCACACTGCGTGGTCTTTTTTTAGTCTTCAGGTCCACCAAACTCCTCCCCAACTCAGAGTCTTTGAAATTGCTTTTCTTTCTGCCTAGCATAATCTTCCACCCAAACCTTCCCACAACAGGCTCCTTCTAATCATTCAGATCTCAGCTCAATCAGGAGATGTCAATCCCAGGCCCCATAACGTGAACCTCCCCCCAAGTCACTATTATCAAATGACTATGTTTTATTTTCCTCATAGCATTTATTATTATCTGAAATTATATTATAGCTTTAGTTTACTGTCTGTCCCCCTCCCTTTAGAATACATATAAGTTTGAATGTAGATCTTGAGTCATCTCTTTCACTCGCATATTCAGCTTATCTAAAGCAGTTCCTACCAAACAATAGCTGATCAGAATTATTTGTTGAGTGACTAAATGAATACTGACTCTCAATTGTTACTATCTAATATTAAATATACATTCTCTAGAGCTACAGTAGTTTACATATAGACTCTAAAACTACAAAATGCCAGAGTTTTCACAGGAAATAACCCTCAAGACCCATAATACTACCATCGACATAGAGCTAAAGCCAAAGAAAAATATTTCGAAGCTACTAATTGCTTTAGAGTTTTAGCCTGTATCAAGGTGACTTGAAAAATATTTTTGTCTTAATGTTTCAACCCCAGTATTTGCTATATGCTCCACTAACACCACGACCACTTTAGGATTCTCTGCAAAATCAATAGTCAGAAACATATTGAAGAATTAGTATCACATTGTAATATTCCAAATAATGGAAACAGAAAAAAAGAGAATTGCTCACAATTTTTCATGGATTAGCTAAAAATAACTACAAATTATCATTTGTTCATTTTAAATATATTCTAGAAAATGACAATAAGA
>NW_012109053.1:282939-283864 GCF_000951045.1 Mandrillus leucophaeus
GCAAGCCATAAAAAGGAATGAGATCATGTCCTTTGCAGAGACATGGATGGAGCTGGAAGCCATTATCCTTAGCAAACTAACACAAGAACAGAAAACCAAACATCACATATTCTCACTTATAAGTGGGAGGTGAACAATGTGAACACATAGACAGAGAGAGGGAAAAACACACACTGGGGCCTGTCAGCGGGGCAGGGCGAGGGAAAGCATCAGGAAAATTAACTAATGCATGCTGGGCTTCATACGAAAGTAATGGGTTGATAAGTGCAGCAAATTACCATGGCACACGTTCACCTATGTAACCAACCTGCCCATCCTGCACATGTACTCCAGATCTTAAAATAAACTTTAAAAAAAAAAATCAGCTGGACGTGGTGACACAAGGCTGTAGTCCCAGCTACTCAGGAGTCTGAGATGGGTGGATTGCTTGAGCCCGGAAGATGGAGGCTGCAGTGAGCTGGGAGACAGAGCAAGACCCAATCTCGGGAAAAAAAAAAAAAAAAAAAAAAAAAAAACTGAGGTTATTAATACAGACCTTACAGAAATAAGAGAATTTTTAAAAATACTATGAATAATGGTGTGCCAATAAATTAGATAACCTAGGTGAAATGAACAAATCCCTAAAAACAGACAAACTGCCTATACTGAATCAAGAAAAAATGGAAACTATGCATAGACCTATAACAAGTATAGAGATTGAACCAGTAATCAAAAAACTACTAACAAAGAAAAGCCTAGGAACAGATGGCTTTACTGGTAAATTCTACCAAACACTTTAAGAAAAATTAATACCAATTAACATCAATCATGCTCAAACTTGTCCAAAAGATAATAGAGGAAGGAACACTTTCTAACTCATGCCAGGAAGCCATGAGTATTACCCTGACACCAAAGCTAAACAGAGACATCACAAGAAGAGAAACTA
>NW_012109053.1:287464-289666 GCF_000951045.1 Mandrillus leucophaeus
GATGGTTTCGATCTTCTCACCTCGTGATCCACCCGCCTCGGACTCCCAAAGTGCTGGGATTACAGGCGTGAACCACCACACCCGGCCACATCTTACTTTTAAAATTTTGGTACAGTTATTAAATAGAGATAGAAAGTTTATTATTAAAATTGATATCAGTTGTAAAGATTCACAATATTGTGAATGTACTAAATGTCACTACATTGTAAAGTACTCTACTATGTAACACAAAGTAAATAGTATAAATCATAGCAAAATTTTTAATTATACAGAAATTATTTCAGCTGAAATAATTAAATCAACTTGTCTTCTGTTCCAAGATTATTTCTAATAAAATCAACATTGATTTCTTTTTTAAACTGATATCAAAATGCAAAAAGAAAAACAATTCTTCCCTGTAAAATGTATGTAAAAAGCATTTACACTGGTGAAACTTATTTCAGTATAATAAAATTGAAATACAAAATACAGGACATAAATTAACTGCAAAAAAAAATTAACAAATAAATAATTTGGTTTTGCCATAGTCTGAATGCATCCCCTAGCCAAATATGGTGGCTCGTGTCTATAATCCCAGCACTTTGGGAGGCCAAGGTGGGAGGATTGCTTGAGGCCGGGAGTTTGAGACCAGCCTGGGCAACATAGTGAGACCGCATCTCTACAAAAAATTTTTTTTTAAATTAGCTGGGTATGGTGGCATATGCCTGTAGTTCTAGCTACCCAGGAGGCTGAGGGCAGGAAGATTACTTGAGCTCAGGAGTTGGAGGCTTCAGTAAGCTATGATCACACCACTGCATGCCAAGGCAGGTGGATCACCTGAGGTCAGTAGTCTGAGACCAGCCTGACCAGTATGGTGAAACCCCGCCTCTACTTAAAAAATATAAAAATTAGCCACGCATGGTGGGATGTACCTGTAGTTCCAACTACTCGGGAGACTGAGGCAGGAGAATTTCTTGAACCTGGGAGGCAGAGGCTGCAGTGGGCCGAGAACATGCCACTGCATTCCAGCCTGGGCAATAGAGTGAGATTCTGTCTCAAAAAAAAAAAAATGAAAAAAATGTAAATACGTTGTTTCTTATGCCCATGATTACTTTGCAAAGACCTCTTAAATGCAGAATAAAAGCCGATTATATAATATTTGGATAGGGAGGAATGGAGAATAAACGTTCTTTGTTTTCTTTTCCCACATCTATTTCCCCTTAACCCTACACCCACTTCCTTCACTATCACCACTTTAAAGAATTCTCAGGAACAAAACTAGAGTAATAAATGAAAAGGAGAAATCTACTTTTATTCAAGATGGACTGAGGGCACTCCACCATGTCCCACCCACTAAAAGCAACTAAAACCCCTGGATGAATACATAGAACAGCTAAAGAGAACTCAAAGGACCAGTGAACCAGATATGAGCTTAACATTTCTTTTTTCCCCTGGTATCTTTCATCCTGCATTTGCAGCCAGAAACCCAGAACCATCCCCTGGGTGCAATAAAAAGAGTTCCAAAGGAAGCTCTCATCCTTGAACTTCTAGTCCAAGGAAATGAAAGGGGAATCTCTACTGGTGACAAACTGAAGGAAATACCCTGGCAATATTTTCCCATTTATTTTCTTGGTCTAGGGAGCAGGCACAGTTATGAAAAGTATGCAGCAAAGCACATAACTAAGACCCAGTGTGCTAGCAAGATGACCAAGAAGGGAAACTCTAGGCACCAGATGTGTCAAGGAGATTGACAAGAGGCAGGAGCTCAAGAAAGCAATCCAATATATTTATTTATGAACTCCTGAACTTCATTATGAGCTGCACATATACATCTGATCCTAAACAGAATATGAAAGGCTTTGAGGAATGAACTACAGAGTAAACAACTGCCTACATTCAAGAGTCTCCTTAAAAGCAAAAGGAGAAACATTTCCCAAATGATTTATCAACCCAAAAATTACCCTGATATCAGAATCAAACAAAAACATTAGAAGAAAAGAAGACTATGGAACAATTTCCCCTATGAAGAAATTGAGAACAGAAAAATAATATAGAAAATCAATGAAACCAAAAGTTGATTATTTGAATAATTCAACAAAATTGACAAACCAGACTGAACACAATGGCTCCTACCTGCAATCCCATCACTTTGAGAAGCCAAGGTAGAAGGGAGGATCCCCTGAAGCCAGGAGTTCAAGACCAGTCTGGACAACATAGCAAGAC
>NW_012109053.1:290846-309041 GCF_000951045.1 Mandrillus leucophaeus
TGCTCAAACTTGTCCAAAAGATAATAGAGGAAGGAACACTTTCTAACTCATGCCAGGAAGCCATGAGTATTACCCTGACACCAAAGCTAAACAGAGACATCACAAGAAGAGAAACTACAGATAAACAGACCTTGTGAATATAACCCAAAAATTCTCGACAAAATACTGGCAAATCAAATCCAGCAGCATAACAAAAGGATCACACACCAGTACTAAGTAGGATTTATCCCAGAAATACCAGGTTGGTTCAACACATAAAAATCAATCACTGTAATATACTGTATTATTAGAATGAAAGAGTAAAAAGTACATGGTCATTTCAAAGGATGCAGTAAAAGCATTTAACAAAATCCAACACCTTTTCGTGATAAAAAACATTCAACAAACTAGGAATTGAAAGGAACTTCCTCAATGTGATTTAAAAAATAAATAGTCTACAGAAATACCCATAGTTAATGGCATACCTAGTGGTGAAAGACTGGATGCTTTCCCATTCAGGGCAGAATGAAGCAAAGGATGTCCACTTTTGCAACTTCTGTTCAACACTGTAGTAGAGGTTCTGGCCAGAGCAATTAGGCAATATAAATAAATAAAAAAGACCCAAATTGAAAAGGAGGAAGTAAAACTCTCTCTACTCGAAGAAGACATGATCTTATATATGAAAATCTTTTTTTAAGTCTAAAAAATAAATATTAGAATTCATAAGCAAATTCAGTAAAGTTGCAAGATTCAAGATCAGTATACAAAAACCAGTTATATTTCTATACACTAGCCATGAGTAATCTGAAAATGAAACCAAGAAAACAATTTTATTTACACTGTCATCAAAAAGAACTTAATACAGGAAAATACATTTAATCAAGGAAGTGCATGTCTTATGCACTAAAAACTACAAAATATTATTGAAGGTAATTTTCAAAAACCAAATATATAAACAAAATATGTGTTCTTAGATTGGAAGATTTTATATTTTTTGAGATGACAATACTCCCTAAGTTGACTCACAAATTCAATGCAATGCCTATGAAAATACCAATGGCTTTGCTTTTGTTTGTTTGTTTGTTTGTTTGTTGTAGAAGTGGAAAAGCCTGTTCTCAAATTCATATAGAAATGCAAGGGGCCCCAAATAGCCAAAAAATCTTGGAAAAGAAGAACAAAGTTGGAGGCCTCACACCTCCCCATTTCAAAACTTATTACAAAGCTGCAGAAGCCAAAGCAGTATGGCACTGGCATGAAGATGGACATAAAAACCAACAACAGAAAGGGTCCAGAAACAAACCCAAACATCTATAGCCAATTGATTTTTGACAATGGTGCCAAGACCATTCAATGGGGAAAGAATACTGTCGTCAACATATGGTTCTGGGACTACTGGCTAACTACATAGGAAAGAAAGAAGTTGAACTTGTTACCTTACTGCATATACAAAAATTAGCTCAAAATGAAACAAGAGCCAAAATATAAGAGATAAAGCTATAAAATTCTTAGAAGAAAACATAGGGGTAAATTTTCATGAGCTCAGCTTTAGTAAGAATTCTTAGATTTGACACCTAATGCCTGAGCAACAAATTAAAAATAGATACATTGGATTGCATCAAAATTAAAAACTCATTCATCAAAGGACATTATCAAGAAAGTGAAAACACAACCTACAGAATGGGAGTAATCATATACCTGATAAGTGTTTAGTATCCAAATATGTGAGAGCACTTAGAACTCAACAACAAAAAGACGAAAAACTCAACTAAAAAATACGCAAAGAACTTGAGCAGAGTTCTTGTGTATCTTGTATATACAAGAGAACTTGTATATCTCCAAAGAAGATATACAAATAAAAACAAGCATAGGAAAAGATGTTCAATACCATTAGTCATCAGGGAAATGCAAATCAAAAGCACAATGAAATGTAACTTTATACCCATTAGGATGACTAGAATCAAAAAAAAAGCAGACAGTAACAAGTGTTAGTGAGGATATGAAGATATTGAAACACTTTGCATTTTGCTGGTGGGAATGTGAAATATTTTAGCCACTGTGGAAAACAGTTTAGCAGTTCCTTGAAAAGATAAACAAAAAGTTAAACATAACCAAGCAATTTCAATCCAAAATAATGAAATAATCTGTATGACAAACCCCCACGAACATAATTTACCTATGTAAAAAACCTGCACATATACCTCTGAAACTAAAAGTTAAAAAGTAATAAAATAAAAGGTACTCAAATGCTTACAAATGAATGAGTCAGAGGCAACTTTCTTCTCTCTCTCTCTCTCTCTCTCTCTCTCTCTCTCTCTCGCTCTCTCTCTCTCTCTCACACACACACACACACTCTCTTTCTCTCCCTCCCTCTTTCTCTCCCCTCCTCTCTTTCTCTTTTCTTCCATTCATGTCTCTGGAGAATACAATTCATAGTCTGGTAGAAGTGCCAGGCATGAGAAAAATAATTGTAAAACAATTTAATAAGTGCTAAAAGAAGAGAGTTAGTTTTATAGAAGTTTTTGGTGTGTTTTCTGTGTAAACTTAGAATTGTGTTTTCCTTCTACAACATATTTAAACATAATTTCCTACACGAAGAAATGAAGAAAAGTTTAGTCCAGATAGATGTTCTTCACCAGCTTTTGTTTGTGGATATGTGAGGACAACAAAATTGGCCTCTTTCTTTTTTTCTCTTTCTTCCTTCTCATAAACAAAGGCAGTCATTTATTTTAAATTTGGATATTATTTGTTCTTAAATTTTTTTCAGTATTTCTTCATTATTATCACATATGTCATTACTGCTAAGCTTAGAGAAAAATCTCCAATAGCTAAATTTTAAAGCTTTACATCTTCATTCTGATAATTCACTTTCAACACCAGAGTTCACTCACAATCTTAATGTGTTATTTGACTTGGGAAGTGTTCTTGTGGGTGTATGGGTACCAAAGCATAGATTCAGCTATCACATGTTAAAATTTATACTAACCCTTTAATGGGCATTGTGATATTTACTCCACACTAAAACGTACAAACATGCGAAAACTTATGAGCTATAAATTACTACCCCATTGAACAGATAAGAAAAATGGACCTCAGGCAGACAAGTCGGCTCACTCCAGCAAGACTTTACTAGTAGTAAGTGGCAAGCCAGGATCCAAACCTAGATCAGGGAATTTCTATTACAGTGTTTTCTCCACTTCATCATAGCTCTTCTGTTTTCTGCATTATCAAGGCATTTTATCATTGAATGCTATAACTAAGGCATTTGTTTCATTGCAAATCTGTTACCGTAACAACAACAACAAAAAACTCAAAGAATATGCCTGATTGCTAATTGCCCTAAATTTAATTTTTATATAAAATATTATTGAACTTCCTTCGATATAAGGCAAACGCCATTTTTCATAGCCTAGTTGAGTATATTTACATTTATATTGTGTCCATTGGATTTAATTTTTGTGCTCATAAGTGCTTGATGAAAATATAACTGATCAAGCCAGCACACTGGTGCATGCTTATAGTCCCAGTAACTTAGGAAGCTGAGGGCTGAAGTGAGAGAATACCTTGAGCCCAGGAGTTCGAGGCCAGCCTCGTTAACATAGCCAGACCCTGTCTCTAAAAATTATATATATATATATTTTATATATATACACATACACATATACACACATATAAATATACACATGCATATATGTATACATATATTTACACACACACGTATATTAAAATGTTTAAAATGTAAGTATCACAGCAATAAAAACCTGTTGGCCTATAAGAAAGAGGCTTGACTACACCTTAATACTGATAAAAAATGTAATAGCAATGGCTCACTCTTGTAATCCTAGGACTTTGGGAGGCCGAGGCAGTCAGATCGCTTGAGCTCAGGAGTTCCAGACAGCCTGGGCAACACGGCAAAATCTCGTCTCTACTAAAAAAAAAAAAAAAAAAATACAAAGATTAGCCTGGCATAGTGGCATGTGCCTGTAGTCCCAGCTATTTGGTGGGCTGAGGTGGGAAGATCACTTGAACCCAGGAGACGGAGGTTTCAGTGAGTCAAGATCGCACCCCTGCATTCCAGCTTGGGCAACAGAGTGAGACCCTGTCTCAAAAAAAAAAAAAAGTAATAGCAGGAAAAGGCTTACTTTTTGTTAATGTTGAAATTTATCTCAGTAATTGAGAATTTTTTCTGTAGGCTGTCAGCATGAATTCTGAATTGTGAGTCACAACTGGAATCTTTGTAATAAATACACAGAGGAGACACTGTCTAAATTGAGAGAGAATAAAGGAATAGAAAGAGAAAGTGAGATGAAAAATTAGATACATTAGATCAAACAAAAGAAGGTATATTTTCATCCCATATTTTGAATAGCTATAACTTTGTGATCTTTTTGTTTCTTTTATTTCTTCCCAGTATTCAATCACATTTTCAATACAAATTATCGTATTATTTTGCAGAAACACTCTGTTCCTTGGTGGATTTATTCAGCTAATTAATGTTTTAAAAAGAATTACTGAAAGTAATATTGCAAGAAATAATTTCCAAACTGAAATTTATACACTTGAAAGCTGAGTCCTACAAAAATGATTTGGCTCTATAAAAAAAGAAGCAATCTATCCGCTCCACAGACCCAGACATGAGCCTGATAGGATTTCTTTTTCATAGGAAATTACTGCTATGACTGATTCTCGTTAACCCTGGGGGGGAAAATCCAGTGGCAAGGTCTAATCAGAGACTGAAATAGAACATTCTATTGTCTGAAATTGTTATCTCTGTGTATTAGTTGAAAGACAAATTAAATGTGTTAGAATCAAGTAAAATATTCACTTCCCCTCTTACCTCACCAGGCTACCTCACTTTAACTGAATTACTACTAAGTTCCTTTGCTCCCTTAATTCCCCTCACATCCTGATAATTGAATATGTATCTCATATTTCATTGCTCTTCAGATCCACAGTGGAGGAAGGATGTCTGCTGGTGAGAATTAATGTAGCCTGTCCTAGTACCCCTGCCTACTTACTCAATGCCTGAACCATTTCCTCAAACCGTTCCATGCTGCTTAAAAGAATCATGACCATGAGAATAATTGTAGCTTGTCTTAGTACCCCTGTCTACTATGCTGTGTCTGAACCATTCCCTCAAACCACCCCATGCTGCTAAGGACCGTGACAGAGAGATTCCCTTTTCATGTAGTCATTTCATAGGTAGCTTTTTCCTTGAGAGCTGTTACCACAACCACCACCCCTCCTGCTGGAACACTAACCAGCTCTGGCAGCAGGGTGGAGACAACGTGAGAATATTTACATCCGGTAGCCTGTTTTGCTGATTGTATTTTCTTGTGTTCCTGTGGGTGTATGATAGCTAAGAAGCAAGTTATAGCTTTCAGTTGAAAATGCAGAAACCTAAAACATTCCTCAAAGCTAAACGTTCTCTATTTTTTTTTCTGATTTCCCAAGTTTACTAAATATGCAGATAGGGTTTTGAATGACACAAACAATTTTCCTTCATTTTCATCAGGAAGTGTTTGTCACTTAAAACAATAGTTAACCGAAATCAACACCTCTGAAGATATATTTAAACGAAAACTCATGATCCAGTGTTTTGTTTTGTTTTTTCTAGTTAGAATAAACTATGCACGACCGGGTGCAGTGGCTCACGCATGTAATCCCAGCACTTTGGGAGGCCGAGCCAGGCAGATCACGAGGTCAGGAGTTCGAGATTGACCTGGCCAACATGGTGAAACCCCATCTCTACTAAAAATACAAAAATTAGCTGGGCAGGCGGCAGGCACCTGTAATCCCAGCTACTTGGATAGCTGAGGCAGGAAAATGGTTTGAACCCAGGAGGCAGAGTTTTCAGTGAGCCAACATCGTGCCATTGCACTCCAACCTAGGCAACAGGGCAAGACCCCATCTCAAAAAAAAAAAAAAAAAGAATAAACCGTCCACTTACCTGTCATATAGCAATTAAGCATGAACTTTGGAGACAGGCTGCGTGAGTTCAAAACCTGCCTTGGACTCTAATGACTGGCTATAAGACATTGAGCAAGTTACTTAAACTACCTAGACTTATTTCTTCATTCTGTAAAATGGAGATAATATTAGTACCCACGTCCCACTGATTCCTACAATGAGAATTCAATAAGTTAACACATGTAGAGCACGTGAAACATTACCTTTCATGGATTTAGGTTTTTACAAGTGTTACCTGTTACAATTAATAATATCGTAAGTGAAAATTTTTCCAACATGTTATTCTTTAGTTTGTAGACACTGAAGGCACAATATGAATTCCTAAATATTTTTTTATAAATACTTTGCTTATGAGTTTGTATTTACCTCAGATGGGTTCTCAAATTAGTTTTACTGATTTTTTTTCCCAGGTTATCAGATCTCACTCCTCAGAACTTGCTCTGTCGTCATATAGCTATTATGAAGGAATGAAGCTCAGGTTAAACACTAAAAGCCTATTCAGGAATCATTAGTATTTATAGTAATAAAGCTAATAAGTAAAGCCTCCATGTTAACTAATGATGCTATTTCCCTTGTGTTTCTCAGTTAGTATTATCTCTTATGGGATAAACATACTGTTCGCACAAATAAGACATCAAGCAGTTAAGACAATGTTTAAAAGAATTCCTCCTTCTAGTCCTTATCTCCCTGCCACTACTTTTCTCTCTGTTTATCATCTTAGAAAATACAGCAGTAGCCTATTTCTTCTCACCTGATCAACTGGAAAGCCTATACGTCTAAGGACACTTTACAATTGTTAAAACATTTGCCAGTATAGTGGTGTTTTTTCAAGTTTCCTCTCCTTGTGAATGCTTCTATAATTTCTGCTTTTTGTTTTTGCTTAGAAAGTGGAATCCGAGAGCATTTTACAAGTAAATTTTTTTGTGACTTGACCTTGATGTTTTCCATCTGTGTTTAAAGTGAATGTGGTTAGTGACATCAGGTTTTTCCTGTGACATACAACATCTGTGGTACAATGTAATGTTCTGAACTCATCTTTTTAAATGTCCGCTATTTAGTTTTAGGTTTAGTCTTTGTGAAATAAGTAGCTAGTGAGATCATTGTTCCTTTTTTATACTGGTTAAATCAACATTTTCTCATCTTACCCTTGAATACAACACTGATTACACTTTTTTTTTTTTTTTTTTGAGAGGGAGTCTCGCTCTGTCGCCCAGGCTGGAGTGCAGTGGCCGGATCTCAGCTCACTCTAAGCTCCGCCTGCTGGGTTCACGCCATTCTCCTGCCTCAGCCTCCCAAGTAGCTGGGACTACAGGCGCCCGCCACCTCGCCCGGCTAGTTTTTTGTATCTTTTTAGTAGAGACGGGGTTTCACCATGTTAGCCAGGATGGTCTCGATCTCCTGACCTCGTGATCCGCCCGTCTTGGCCTCCCAAAGTGCTGGGATTACAGCTTGAGCCACCGCGCCCGGCCTGATTACACTTTTAAAAGACATTGTTTACAAAAATTAATGAATTCATTTTCTTCTCAATCTTAAGCCAAATCTTCATGGGAATATTGCACTTTTTTCACACCAACTGCTGCTATTCTTTATTCAACATTGCAGAGAGAATTGGCTTTAATATCATGTCTGTGCCTAATAATGAATGGCTGCTTTAAAAAAAAAAAAAAAAAGAAAAAAAAAAAGCACAAACTTCCCATCAGAGTCTTCTGTAAAACAGAAATCAAAGTTGCTCAGTTGCTGGCTGACTTGAAAACAGTTCATACTGAGTCCCATGTGCCTACATAGGATCATTTATTTTGATGTATAAACCGTAGAAGTAAGATAACTGAAGCTGAAGGTGATGGTTTAAGATAAATTCTTACTTCCAAGCCCAATGGATCACAAAGTGTCAGGGCCAGTGCTAATCTTAGTAGTCCCTGTGGTAGCTGGAGCTGCCTCGAACCACGTTTTACATTTTCACTTAAGTGCTTATATCATACAGGTTTTTCGCTTTCTTTCCCCCACAGTAATTCACAAATTGTGCATGGCTTTCTTTGAGACCTCAAACAATATTTCTCCTAGAAGGACTATTCTTGTAGAAACATACATTGTGGGTTTGGGTTTCATTAATCAATAGTTCTCTAACCTCTATGCTCTTCTTTTATTTTTTAAAGGCAGTTTCTCCACTGCAATACTTAAATGTTTTGTATTTCACAGTCTCCTCTTACATAGGTAGAAGTTTTGTGCCTAAGAATTTATTGCTATTCTGATAACCAGCCATAACAAAATAACTCTACCTGGCAGAATTCAATACCTACATATTTATCTCAGTCACTGTTACTGTGCCTACTTTAAATAATGTTTTATTTAATATAACAAAGCATTTGATGACACAAATTAAAAACTTATAGCAGTAAATTTTCTATCTGGCAAAAACAAAAATTAAATCCTCATTCCACTGTCTTTCATGTTAAAATTTTCCATTTAAGGAGAGTTTTTAATCTTGTTTCTTTGTATTGGTGGGGAGTAGAACTGTTTATTTTTTAAAATTTTAATATACCAAAATAGCATGTACATCATAAACATTGTATTTGTCATGTTCTACTTTTGTTTTTTGTTTATTGGTTTTGTTTTTGTCTTTAGCTATGAACAGCATTCAAAGTGCTCCTATAAACATTTTCTCTCTGGTGGTGTCACATTTTCCCCTTAGTTCTTTGGTGCCAACAGAATTTTGTTATTCAAAATATGTGCATATGTATAATATTTAATATGAAGTATAAAACAATATACATGTTGATTCCATGTATGTTGTTCCTATGTTGATTCCATGTATTTTAATGTAAAAATTGCATAGGAATATTGAAAGTACTTATATTATAAGATAGTCCCATGCTCTCAAATATTTCTTACCATAACTGTAGTTAAAATGCTCCTTAAGAAAATTCATGGAAACTTAGAGCAATATCATGCTTTCTCTACACTATAACTTTCTCCATGTCCAGGAAAAAAAAGACGAACTAAAGATCACTCTAATTTTATGTGCTGTTATTAAACATATGGCAACAGTAATATCTAATTTTGAAAATTAGTACTTTATAATAAAATAGACCTGAACCATTTTTGTTTCTCAACAATATGTGCTATGATTTTCTAATTTTACTTACAATTAGATAAAGTGCTACCATGAATTTATATATAGATAATTACCCTATGTGCGTTATATCTTCTTTTCTTCATCCATTCATGCTTACATTTTATTTGTCTTGTTGCATTTCCATTAAGCCAAATAAATTGAATTCTTTCTGAAACAAAGGATGGTAGTAACAAATTAAGGTGAAATAAATAATAATTTCTGAAATAAATAATCACTTCTCCAGTGGAAAATTAATAAAGTTATGAACTTAAAACAATGTTGTAATAAAATTATGCACTATAGCTTATAAAAGAAGTATATCACCTTTTTGGTTGGAATTTATGTCTGTGTTTTATAAAATGGACTGTTTCCCTTGTTCAGATTCTGGCTATGCAGTGGTAACCTTCACCCAAACTAAAACCCAGGGCTGGCACAAGGAAGCTCTGCCCACTACTAACTGTGTGTGAAGTTCAGTTCTAGGCATCCTCAGTTGGATCATCAGTTACAGCCACTATATTTCTGAATCCTGACACAGCAGGCAGGCAGGGAACCTGCTCTTCAGAGCAGATGCTTCTGCGCCCGCCACCCCCACAGGGAAGACAGCATAGTCTCCACCAAGTGACCTCTTGCTCTGAGTCATGGCTCAAAACAACCAAGAGATGTCCCAAGAACAAGCAGCAGTCACGCCCTTTTGAGCTAACAATAACATTTGGCCATGAAATTTAAGGCATATATTGAGCAAAAGTTAATGAGAAAAAAATATTAAAAGTTACTAGAACTTTTGAGCACATAAAATGAGGAGATTTTAACACTTACTCTTCTGTAAGTAAATAGTTGTGACTGAGGATCAGGTAGCTTTCTAAAACAAAACAAAACAAAAAAAGATAAACCTTGTTTCAGAAGCAACGAGTCTTAGAAAGGATATAATTTATTTTGTACACCATCGGAAGATTGTTGAAATCTTCCTTAACAACGCCAGTTTGGAAAATAATAAGCCTTTGAGGAAATATGCTTTTTTTTTTTTTAACTAACTGGTAGTCATGATGGTGTTTCTATGCGGGGAAAAAAAAGATACCAAAAGAAAAAGAAATGAATAATCCAACATAAAATGATCAAGATTTATTATCTAGCAAGATTGTCATTGTTGAGACAATTTGGAATTATTTTCTGAGAAACTGCAATAAGCTTTAAGTTAATAATTATATTTATCGGCAAGCCTTATTCTGAAGATATAAATCAGTCAGTTTGGTCCCAGAAAAAGGGCTGAGTTGTTCGTTTATGTTTTCCTTTTGTTGTCAATGTATTGACAATAGATGTTTGCTTGTTGCAATTAAGAAAAAGGAAGCCCCTTTTACAGCAAAAGTTTATACTGGATTTATTTTCTACAAATAACAGTGTTAAAGTACTTTGAAATAACTGTCACCAATCACCTGAAGCCAGTGCAACATGGGTTAGTGACACCTGAAACTTCCATTGCTTATAAAATCACGATCTTCAAATGCATTGCCTCTTGGATCGCTTGTCTCTAAACGCCATCACTAAAAACAATAAGCGAGGTTCTCAACTCAAAGAGTTCTTTTCTTCTTTTGAATCTCACAGAATGAAAATCTGACCCGCTCTATAAAATGCTCACTAGTACATCTTTTAAAATGTACGTTGGATTGTATACAGTTTGGGCTTTGAGCTTTTTTTTTCTTTATCATGTCTAATAGAGATCTCTGAGAAGAGTAACTTAGCCCTTACAACACAACCATTTTCCAGGATGCCTGCCAAGTGAGTACTTAGGAGGATGGCCTTCAGGCTGGGAGGAGTGTGTTATCCCCTATCTGGGGACTAGACACAATCCAGGAGGCTCCCAGGAGAATCGGCCCTGTTATCTGATAATAGCTCTTTTCCATTTCTGACTAAAGAGATATCTGCTGTTTCCAAGGGGTTAATATTTCAAGTTATACCAATAAATACACCTCTTTACCTGCTGCCTTGAATTTAGTATGCCATATTTTTATTATTTTTAGTTTCTTATTCTTGGAAATGTTGACTCTATACCTGATTTCTCTAATTAAAAAAGAAAATGCAGATTTTCCAACCCTTCATTGAGTCCAATTAGCAACCTCCCCAATGCTGCTCCATCTGGTTCATTAAAAAAAAAAAAAAAAAGTGGTTTTCTTCTTCACATTGGAATTTATCATATTTACAGATTGTTTTTGGCCTTGGGGATTCTGCTTTGCCATAGAGTTTACAAACAAAATTTTAAAATAATATATTCCCTTTCTGCACTTTGTCCATTTAATTTTCCCCTGGTTCATGTCCTTTTTAAAGTTACCACATAACTATTACCATCAATCAGACATTGCATGAACATCACAGTGACATTATTATTTAGACCAAACTTTTCAATCATTACTGCAATAACTTAGAGAATTTTGTTTTAATACCGATGTCAAGGCCTCATCCCTAGAGATCCTGATTTAATAAGTCTAAATTGGGGCCCCAGCATTTGCATGTTTTTAGAAACTTTAAAAATAATTGTAGTAAGTGCCCCAGGTAATTCAAACGTGCAGCCAGTGTTAAGAACTACTGATTTAGGAGCTGTGGTAATGTGTTCTCACACTGCTTATAAAGACATACCCGAGACTGGGTAATTTATAAAGGAAAGAGGTTTAATGGACTTACAGTTCCACATCACTGGAGAGTCTTCATAATCATGGCAAAAGACAAAGGAGAAACAAAGGCATGTCTTACATGGTGGCAGGCAAGAGAAGTTCTAAGCAAAAGGAGTAAAAATCCCTTATAAAACCATCAAATCTCATGAGAACTCACTATCAGGAGAATAGCATGAGAGTAACCACCCCTATGATTGAATTACCTCCCACCAGGTCCCTCCCATGACACATGGGGATTATGGGAACTACAATTAAAGATGAGATTTGAGTGGAGACACAGCCAAACCATATCAGGACCTAAAGAGGAGCTTGGATGCCTTTCTTGGAGTTAATAATTTCCAAAGGACAGAGAGCAAACTGAAACAATGGAGCTTCACAAGCTTTCAGAAAGAAAAATCCTACTATAAGGTTTGATGACAAGCTTCATAAAGAATTTCAAAACATACTCCTCAGCACTTTAAGTATACGCTTTCTACTTCCAGTGAGCAATGGCTCTATTATGCTCCCTTGTATTTCTTCTCTCCTTTACTCCTTATATTTGGAGAATTTCATAGCCCATTAACAGTTGAACCAACAGGTAGGAAGAAAGGAGAAAGTAAGGGAAAAGGAGAAGGGAGCTAACACTTGCTGAGCTAGACCTACCAGGCATCAGCATTGTCCTCTTCTTTGTTTCCTTCAGTCCTTTGAACCACTGTGAGATGCATGCTATTAAGTCCATTTTATGGGTGAGAAAACTGCTTCAGAATGATTGTGCAGTTTATTCAAGTTTACATCACTAATAAATGGTGAAGGAAGAATTCCAACCTAAGATTCTCCGGCTCCCAATTCATGTTATTTCCAGCAACCCCAAGGAAAGATCAAATATTTGTGTGTTATTCTTCACTGGCAGTGGTTAATGGGGAAAGAAAAAGACAGAGGAGAGAGAACTAAAAGAAATCTTCAGCAGAAGTTTCATGATTATGGATATACTTTGAAGATATTGAAGATTCAGTTCCAGACCCCCACAGTAAAGCAAATATTGCAATAAAGTGATAAAAATTAGTCACACTGATTTTTTTTGGTTTTTCAGTTGGTGCACATAAAAGTTATGTTTACACTATACTGTAGTCTATTAAGTGTACAATAATATAATGTCTAAAAAACCAATATGTACATAACTTAATTTAAAAACAATTTTTTGTTTTGTTTTATTTTGTTTTGTTTTGTGCATGTGAGACGGAGTCACGCTCTGTCACCCAGCCTGGAGTGCAGTGGCACGATCTCGGTTCACTGCAAGCTCCAACTCCTGGGTTCACGCCATTCTCCTGCCTCAGCCTCCCGAGTAGCTAGGACTACAGGCGCCCGCCACCACGCCTGCCTAATTTTTTGTAATTTTAGTAGAGACAGGGTTTCACCGTGTTAGCCAGGAAGGTATTGATCTGACCTCGTGATCCACCCGCCTTGGCCTCCCAAAGTGCTGGGATTACAGGCCTGAGCCACTGTGCCCGGCCCAATTTAAAAACAGTTTTGATAAAAAAAAAAAATAATGATCATTAGCCTTCAGCGAGTCATAACGTTTTTGCTTATGGAGGATCTTGCCTCCATGATGATGGCAGCTGACCAATCAGGGTGGTGGTTGCTGAAGGCTGGAGTGGCTATGGCAGTTTTTTGAAATAAGACAATGAAGTCTGTGGCGTCCATTGACTCTTCCTTGAACAAATGATTTCTCTGTAGCATGTGATGCTGTTTGATAGCATTTTACCCACAGTAGGACTCCTTTCAAAATTGGAGTCAACCCTCTCGAATTCTGCCACTGCAGAATTCAGCAGTAAAACTGTTTCATTTTCTTATCATTTGTGTGTTCATTGGAGTAGCACTTTAAATTTCCTTCAAGAACTCTTCTTTTGCATCTACATGGCTAATTGTTTGATGCAAGGGGCTTAGCTTTTGTCCTATCTAGTTTTTCAACATGCCTTCCTCACTAAGCTAAATCATTCCCAGCTTTTGATTTCAAGTGAAAGGTGTGTGACTCTTTTTTTCTCTTGAAGACTTAGAGGCCATTATAGAGTTATTAAGTGGCCTAATTTCAGTATTGTGCCTCAGGGAATATGGAGGCCCAAAAAGAGAAAGAGAAACTGGGGAAGAGCTGATTGGTGAAGCAGTCAGAGTACACACATTTATCGATTAAGTTTGTTGTCCTGTATGGGCAGAGTTCATGGTGCTCCAAAGCAATTACAATAGTAACATCACATATCACTGATTACAGATAGCCATAACAGATATATAATAATAAAAAAGTTTGAAATAGTGCAAGAATTACCAAAATGTGACACAGACACAAAGTAAGATATGCTATTAGAAAAATGGTGCCAATAGACTTGCTCAATGCAGGGTTGCTACGAATCCTCAAATTGTAAAAAGGTCAATATCTGCCAAATTCAATAAAGCACAGCACAATAAAATGAGTTATGCCTGTACTTGGGGATTGGAAACCATCAAATCTTTATACCACCACACACAATGATTGCTTGATTTTACATTTGTGCAAAAGGTAAGCTGCTGCAGCACATTGCAAACCATGGAGCATGAGGGAGTTGTGTGTGTCTGTGTTCAGACAACACAGAGAATGGGCTCTCCACCTGATGCAAAATCTCCTACAGCAGCCTCTCCATTAGTGCCATTCCCTCTCACCCCATTGCCTAGATGGAGACACAGACTGGAGACTGGGAGTAACAGACAGAGGAGGAAGTTCTCGTGTCATGTCACTCAACCTCAAAACCTTGGTTGCTTTTCCTCATTTTTCACCACCCTCCCATGTTCATACAGCTCTTAATTCCCCACTTTGAAGGAGATATTGGAAAGGCTGTGAATAAGTGTGTGTGTGTGTGTGTTTGTGTGTGTGTGTGTGTAATAAAAATACAAGAAGCCTCCATTAATTTCCACAATCTCATATTGAGAATATATGAAAATAGAAAAGTCTGAAATTAAACTCCCATGCAGCAGTTAGTACATATATAAATACCTAACTCTAGTAACAAGGTCTTGGAACTGGAAACTTTGAAAAGTCATGCAAGGCCATTTTTTGCACAGATAGGTTACATACCTTATCCTGATGAGAAGGAGGACAATGTCCATGCTGTCATGGAGAAAAGAAATGTGAAAAATGAATGTGTAAGTATAATTTACATGTGCTTCCATGATTTGGTTTAAAATATATAGAACCTAATATGTGTTGGTCATTGTACTGAGTGCCAGGGATCTAGAAGTGATGGAGACAAATACCTGCGTTCAAGAAGCTTACTGTCTAACAGGAAAGGTAAACATATAATAGGACATTTCAACAGATAGCATTAACCTCATAAAAGTGGCAAGAACTAAATACCAAAATACCTCATAATGACCCTGAAGAGGGAGGTTGGACCAGAGAATGCTTCACATTCTACAACTAGGTCTTGAAGATAAATGTTTCCCAGGTAGACAGGAAAACAAAGTTAATCTAGAAACAGAGAATATGTTGAAAAATAGAGAAATGAACCCACATGGAACTTTCAAGGAACAGAAAATAATTCTATACTATCTGAGCACATATTTGATCAGATGAAACTAAGCATACTACGGGATGCTGTAGAATAATGAAATAAGCCCTAGAAGTTTGGGATTTAGGAATTAGCTCTGCTACTTTGTAGCTGTGAGCCACTGGGACGTCAATCTCAGAGTTTCTGTTTTCTCTGTTATGGAGACAATAATTCCAGCACAAGACACTATGGAAGTAAATATGGGGTACTCAATTGAATTTTAGGCAAAGGGTACTCTTGGGGAGGTGTGTGAGTCTGAGACTAGTAGGATGAGAAGGTGGGATAAAATGTTTAGGCTGAGACATAAGGCAAAGCTGGGAAGTAAAATAGAAAACATGGCACTTTAAAAGGGTTAAAAGATTAATTCGGCCAGGCGCGGTGGCTCACACCTGTAATCTCAGCACTGTGAGAGGCCGAGGAGAGTGGATCACCTGAGGTCAGGAGTCTGAGACCAGCCTGGCCAATCTGGTGAAACTCTATCTCTACTAAAAATACAAAAATTAGCTGGGTGTGGTGCTGGGTGCCTGTAATCACAGCTACTCAGGAGGCTGAGGCAGGAGAATCACTTGAACCCAGGAGGTAGAGGTGGCAATGAGCCAAGATAATGCCTGGGCGACAGAGTGAGTCTCAAAAAAAAAAAATGTAATATGCCTGGAGCATGAAGTAGCAATAGTGAAAATTGAAACTGTAGTGCTTAACATAGAAAATCATGAGTTGGGACTTCAATCAATAGGTTAGTGGTAAAGTACTAAAGATTTTGTTTGTTTGTTTAGTTTTGTTTGGTTGTGTTTTGCTTTGACTTTAAAGCAGGGAAGTGATTGAATAAGATGATCCCTTTAAAGCCAATAGGTTCCAAAATGGCTGAATAGGAACAGTTCCAGTCCACAGCTCCCAGTGTGATCCATGCAGAAGATGGGTGATTTCTGCATTTCCAACTGAGGTTCATCTCTTTGGAGCTGGTTGGACAGTGGGTGCAGCCCATGGAGGGTGAACTGAAGCAGGGCAGGGCATCGCTGCACCCGGGAAGCACAAGGGTCAGGGGATTTACTGTACCTGGAGAAAACGACACTCCTGACTAACTAATGCACTTTTCCAATGGTCTTAGCAAACAGCACACCAGGAGATTATACCCCGTGCCTGGCTCAGCAGGTCCCAACCGGCGGAGCCTTGCTCACTGCTAGCTCAGCAGTCTTAGATCGACCTGCGAGGCAGCAGCCTGACTGGGGTAGGGGCATCTGCCATTGCTGAGGCTTGAGTAGGTAAACAAAGTAGCCAGGGAAGCTAGAACTGGGGAACTGGGCAGAGCCCACTGCAGGTCAGCAAGACCTACTGCCTCTGTGGACTCCACCTCTGGGGACAGGGCATAACTGAAAAAAAGGCAGCAGAAACTTCTGCAGACTTAAAGGTCCCTGTCTGACAACTCTGAAGAGAGCAGTGGTTCTCCCAGCAAGGCATTTGAGTTCTGAGAACAGACAGACTGCCTCCTCAAGTGGGTCCCTGACCCCCATGTAGCCTAACTGGGAGAACTTCGCAGTAAGGGCCAATTTATACCACATACAGGTGGGTGCCCCTCTGGGATGAAGCTTCCAGAGGAAGGATCAGGCAGTAATATTTGCTGTTCTGCAGCTTCCGCTAGTGATACCCAGACAAACAGGGTCTGGAATGGACCTCTAGCAAACTCCAACAGACATGCAACTGAGGGACCTGACTGTTAGAAGGAAAATTAACAAACAGAAAGGAATAGCATCAACATCAACAAAAAGGACATCCACACCAAAACCCCATCTGTAGGTCACCATCAAAGACCAAAACTAAATAAAACCACAAAGATGGGGAGAAACCAGAGCAGAAAAGCTGAAAATTCTAAAAACCAGGGCACCTCTTCTCCTCCAAAGGATCACAGCTCCTCACTAGCAACAGAAGAAAGATGGATGGAGAATGACTTTGACGAGTTGACGGGAGTAGGCTTCAGAAGGTCAGTAATAACAAACTTCTCTAAGCTAAAGGAGGATTTACAAACCCATTGCAAGGAGACTAAAAACCTTGAAAAAAGATTAGATGAATAACTAACTAGAACAAACAGAGTACAGAATACCTTAAATGACCTGATGGAGTTGAAAATTATGGCATGAGAATTACGTGATGCATGCACAAACTTTAGTAGCTGATTCGATCAAGTGGAAGAAAGGATATCAGTGATTGAAGATAAAATTAATGAAATAGGCAAGGCGTAGTGGCTCCTGCCTATAATCCCAGCACTTTGGGAGGCCAAGGCAGGTGGATCACAAGTTCAGGAGATCAAGACCATCCTGGCTAACACGGTGAAACCCCGTCTCTACTACAAATACAAAAATTAGCTGGGCGTGGGGGCAGGTGTCTGTAGTCCCAGCTACTCAGGAGGCTGAGGCAGGAGAATGGCATGAACCCAGGAGGCGGAGCTTGCAGTGAGCTGAGATCACGCCACTGCACTCCAGCCTGGGCAACAGAGTGAGACTCCATCACAAAAAAAAAATAATAATAATGAAATAAAGGGAGAAGTTTAGAGAAAAAAGAGTAAAAAGAAATGAACAATGCCTCCAAGAAATACAGAACTATGTGAAAAGACCAAATCTACATTTGATTGGTGTACCAGAAAATGATGGGGAGAATGGAACCAAGTTAGAAAACACTCTTCAGGATATTATTCAGGAGAACTTCCCCAACATAGCAAGGCAGGCCAACATTCAAATTCAGGAAATACAGAGAACACCACAAAGATACTCTTCGAGAAGAGCAACCCCAAGACACATAATTGTCAGATTCACCGAGGTTGAAATGAAGGAAAAAATGTTAAAGGTAGTCAGAGAGAAAGGTCAATACTCACAAAGGGAAACCCATCAGAGTAACAGTGGATCTCTCTGCAGAAACCCTGCAAGCCAGA
>NW_012109053.1:310611-360212 GCF_000951045.1 Mandrillus leucophaeus
GAAAAGATCAACAAAATTGATAGACCACTCCCAAGACTAATAAAGAAGAAATAAACAGAGAAGAATCAAATAGATGCAATAAAAAATGATAAAGAGGATATCACCACCAATCCAACAGAAATACAAACTACCATCAGAGAATACTATAAACACCTCTGCACAAATAAACTAGAAAATCTAGAAGAAATGGATAAATTCCTGGACACATACACCCTCCCAAGACTAAACCAGGAACAAGTTGAATCTCTGAATAGACCAATAACAGGCTCTGAAATTGAGGCAAAAAAATCAATAGCCTACCAAGCAAAAACAGTCCAGGACCAGACGGATTCACAGTCGAATTCTACCAGAGGTACAAAGAGGAGCTGGTACCATTCCTTCTGAAACTATTCCAATCAATAGAAAAAGAGGGAATCTTAACTCATTTTATGAGGCCAGCACCACCCTGATACCAAAGCCCAGCAGAGACACAACAAAAAAAGGAGAATTTTAGACCAATATCCCTGATGAACATCCATGCAAAAATCCTCAGTAAAATACTTGCAAACCGAATCCAGCAGCACATCAAAAAGCTTATCCACCACAATCAAGTTGGCTTCATCCCTGGGATGCAAGGCTGGTTCAACATTCACAAATCAAAAAACGTAATCCATCACTTAAACAGAACCAACAACAAAAACCACGTGATTATCTCAATAGATGCAGAAAAGACCTTTGACAAAATTCAACCGCCCTCCATGCTGAAAACTCTCAATAAATTAGGTATTGATGGGAAGTATCTCAAAATAGTAAGAGCTATTTATGACAAACCGACAGCCAATATTTTATTGAATGGGCAAAAACTGGAAGCATTCTCTTTGAAAACTGGCACAAGACAGGAATGACCTCTCTCACCATTCCTATTCAACATAGCGTTGGAAGTTCTGGTAAGGGCAATCAGGCAAGAGAAAGAAATAAAGGGTATTCAATTAGGAAAAGAGGAAGTCAAATTGTCCCTGTTTGCAGATGACACGATTGTATATCTAGAAAACCCCATCGTCTCAGCTCAAAATCTCCTTAAGCTGATAAGCAATTTCAGCAAAGTCTCAGGATACAAAATCAGTGTGCAAAAATCACAAACATTACTATACACCAGTAACAGACAAACAGAGCCAAATCATGAGTGAACTCCCATTCACAATAGCTTCAAAGGGAATAAAATACCTAGGAATCCAACTTACAAGGGATGTGAAGGACCTCTTCAAGGAGAACTACAAATCGCTGCTCAACAAAATAAAAGAGGACACAAACAAACGTAAGAACATTCCATGCTCATGGATAGGAAGAATCAATATCGTGAAAATGGCCACACTCCCCAAGGTAATTTATAGATTCAATGCCATCCCCATCAAGCTACCAATGACTTTCTTCACAGAATTGGAAAAAACTACTTAAAGTTCATATGGAACCAAAAAAGAGCCCGCATGGCCAAGACAATCCTAAGTCTAAAAATACAACTAACTACCATATGATTCAGCAATCCTACTTGTGGGTATTTATTCAAAACAATTTAAAGCAGTATCTCAAATGGATATCTGTAAACCTGTGTTCATAACAGCATTATTCACAACCAAAAGGTGCAAGCAACTAAAATGTCCATCAAATGGTAAATGAATAAACAAAATGTGGTAGATACATACAATGGAATTCTACGCAGCTTTAACAAGGAAGGAGATTCTGTCACGTACTGCAACATGGATGAATTTTGATGACATTACATTACATAAAATAAGCCAGGAACAAAAAGACAAATACTGTATAATTCCACTTGTATGAGTATCTAAAGTAGGTATATGCTTACATGCAGAAAGTAAACAGTAGTGGTTGCCAGGGATTGGAGGAGGCAGGAGAAAAGAGAGTTGCTGTTTAATGGATATGAGTTTCAGTTCTGTAAGATTAAAAAGTTCTAGAGATCTGTTCCACAGCAACATAAATATACTTAACACAATTGAATTATACAATTAAAATGAGTAAAATGGCAAATTTTTATGAGATGAGTTTCTTCCCACAATAAAAAAAATTATCAGTCATGTAAATAAGCAGAAAAGTACAACTCATAATGCTGAAAAAACATCAATAAATAGAAACAAAGCTTGTAACACAGATTAACCAACTTTAGTAGACGAGCACACTTATGATAACTATATTCCATCTATTCAAAAAGGTAGAAAAACAATGAGCATATTAAGAAGAGATATGAAGAATGCTAAAAAGACCCAAACTGAACTTCTAGAAATGGAAAAGGCAGTGACTATGATACCATAGACATGAACAAAGCTACACCAAAATACTTTTTTGTCATATTGCTTAAAATTAGTGATTAAAAGAAAAATTTTTTAAATAGCCAGAAAATACACATTGCGTACAAAGGAACGAAGTGGAGAATGGCAGTGAACTTCTTGCCTTAAAGGAGGCAAGTCAGAAGACAGAATAATGTCTTTAAAGACCTGAAAAAAAAGTCAACCTAGAATATCATATCATGTCATATCCAGCAAAATTATGTTTCAAAACTGAAGGCAAATATAAATGTTTTCAGATATACAAAATCTGAAACAATTCATCACCCGCAGACCTGAATAATGCTTTACCTATTTTTAAAACTGAATTCATAATAAATATCCTCCCAACATTGAGATAAATGAGATATATTATCTACCTTCCACAAATGAAAGAGCTAAGACTCTAGTTTGAGAGACAAACACATGCATAAACACTTCCAATACATGAGAAATTTTTTATAAAACTTAGAACACAGGTAGAATCTTGAGAATATGGGCAGTAAAAGTAATAACTCCAACTGACAGAAAGCTTTTTTTATTTAGCTTCTTCTAACCAAGATCACCCAAATCTATCTGCATTTATCCCCATCTTTGAAAAGTTTAAAAGGCGAGAGTCCAGAGGAATTACTAGTAGATTTATGATTTTCACAAAAGGCGAATTTGGTTCAGAGCAACTTTCTAATCTCAGAAACTTGTATCTTAAAGGAATTTAAAGGCCCCGCCTGATTCAGATCATCTGTATTTTCTTTAACATAAAAAAGAACATCTTACTTTCCTCTTTTTAGTATCATCTCGTTGATTTCTATTAGTAGAAAGTGTTGTAACCTTTTTAATCCTGTAGCTGGATCTCATTTATTGGCAACCTGCTATGATAAGTTTGAGGCTTCTCCAAACTTGATGAACTCAAGATCAATGATTTCATCTAAATCACTGATTTTGAGCAGTACCAGACCCTGGACATATCACTGGAGAATGTACAGAAATGTTTATTTCCTATTGGTGAACTGCACTCACGCTCTGCTTGCTATCTGAGGAAAGTTAAACTCAAATCTCTACTTAAAATTAATGATTTTTGGAGTTCTAGTAACAAATGCAGAATATTCCTGTCATTAGAAAAAGTAGACAGATGAAATTCTCTCACAACTACCACAGAAGGAAAAAGTACAGTAAGAAGCATTTTAAATGATAAAAATATTATGTAAAAATGTGTTAGGCCTGGGTGGTTGCACTGGAAATATAAAGGAAAAGACTAAAGTGTGCAAAATTCAGAAGACTTGAAGGCCAAGGCCGATGGATCACCTGAGGTCAGGAATTCAAGACCAGACTGACCAACATATTGAAACCCTATCTCTACTAAAAATACAAAAAATTAGTTGGGTGTGGTGGTGCATGCCTGTAGTCCCAGCTATTCAGGAGGCTGAGGCAGGAGAATTGCTTGAACCAGGGAGGTAGAGGTTGCAGTGAGCCGAGATCACACCACTGCACTCCAGTCTTGGTGACAGAGTGAGTCTAAAAAAAAAAAAAAGGGGGATGATTGATTTCTCAGAGTATGGTGGTGACTCATTATCTATGGGTATCACTCAGATACGGTTATCGAGGAGGATATGAAAGAAGCAGCGTGCCTTCCACCTGGCCTCTCTGAAACGTGGTTTGTCATGGACAGGCTTACCGCAGGCCCTTGAAAGTACTAACACATGGATGTGGAACATGGAACTACAATACAACGAATTTTTTTTTAAGCACTAATATAGAGAACACATCAATATGGATATAATGCCTCAAGTTTTAGGGTTCTGGGCTCCTCAGTTCCTGTGAGTGCATCCTGCTCTTGCCTTGGAACAGAATTTGCTCACTCTGTATTCTTAATCTTGTGTATCTCCTTTATACTTCCTGCCAGCTGGTTTAAAATAAAATAACCTAATCAGCATCATCACAGACCAGCTGGACTTCAAACCCATAACAGCCTGTGTTCTGTCCCAGCTTACCAGGTTCCCCCTTCTCCAATCATGGTGCATGCTACTATTAGACTAATGTATCTAACACTGTTTATGTGACACTCCCTCGTCAATAATTAGCACTTCCCAACTTATAGAATCCAACCTAAAGTCTTTGCTTATTAAGCAACATTCTCATTCAAAATTATTTCCCAGTGGTTCCAGATAAAGATCCTTTACTCTGCACAGGTCCCTATCTGTAACTGTAATTGGGTCGTGCTCAGTCTTACCGCTGCTCCTGTAGTCATGCTCACCATCTTGAAGGCCTTTCCCTATTCCCTTTATTAAATTCCCTTCATCCTTCCAGGTCCAGTTTAACTTCCACTTTATTTAGAAAGACTTTCCTTGGCAACCAGATTGTGATTGATATCTTGTCTAAAAAATATCTACAACATTTGAAAATATTCATAATAAAAAAATGAAGAGAATATTTTTTAAAATTTACCTTTATCTAAACCATGTAACTTGATCTTGTATTCTTGCTCTTTCATATGTGATACTCAGGTCTCATCAATTAGACCACACATTTCTTTTTTTTTTTTTTTTTTTTTTTTTTTTTGAGACAGAGTTTCACTCTTGATGCCTGGGCTGAAGTGCAATGGTGTGATCTTGGCTCACTGCAACCTCCACCTCCTAGGTTCAAGCAATTCTCCTGCCTCAGCCTCCCAAAGTGCTGGGATTACAGGCATGTGCCACCACATCCAGCTAATTTTGTATTTTTAGTAGAGATGGGGTTTCACCATGTTGGTCAGACTTTTCTCGAACTGTTGACCTCAAGTGATCCACCTGCCTTGGCCTCCCAAAGTGCTGGGATTACAGGCATGAGCCACCGTGCCTAGCCTCAACCATATATTTCTATATGTGTAACTATATGTCTTCCTTCTCTGCCTCCTATAATTCTAACCATAAAACAAGAGCTTAGCAAATATATGTTGGCTGATTGGTTGATAGATTTATTATGCCACTAAAAATAATGATATTCCAAATTGATGAGAGGGAAATTTTGGCTTTGTAATGAAATGTGACTCCCTTGGATCATGGTTCATTTCTGAGTTTGCCACACCATTCTTGGACGTTGCATTATGTCTACTCGAAATTGGTTTCTTGACTTTCTCTTTGTGACTTTCTCTCCTTAACATATTGGTTCCTCTGAATATGACTTTTCTTTCCTGATATCTTGACCTGTCACTTCCATTGCAAGCATCCCTCATAAGTGAGACTAAAATACAATAGGTGAATAGTTCATTATTGTTAACAACGTTTAAAGGTTTAGCTATCAATACAAAACTACAAAAGTGTGATTTCTAGTACTAGATTCTATATGCACTCCTTTATAATATTATAGATTTTATGTATTATGAAATCTTTTTCTAGTCCTCATGATGTCTTTTCAATAAGATTTGAACACTACAAAGGCAGATATTTTTCAGCTATATCTTTTCTATTTTGTTATATTTTCATTATATTATATTTTTCTGCTCCCAATGCATTCTTTGCAAGTAGAAATAAACTGCTAAAATATTTTAAACCACTAATTTTCTAAGGACCAGTAGTAGGACATGGGTTTATCCTATGACTGAAACTTCTACTCTTGATCACTCTCCCTTCTATTTCTATCTCTTTCTTTCTCTCTCTCTCTCTCTGTCTTTCTCCATCCCCTCCTCCCTTCCCCCCTTTTTTCTTTCTCTTTTTTTTCTGGAATTTTAATTATAACTACCTCATCTCATTGTTTATTTATCACATAGTAAACTTTTTATTCCTTGGCTTGATTCTTGTTTCTTTCCTTTACTTAATTCAACCTAGAGTCCATTTTTAATTTTCTTTAAAAGTCTTTCACATTAAAGTGGAAAATGATTATAAGTATTGTGCAGCTACAAGTATATTCAGAGATATATATGAGTGTATTGACAACCAAGAGAAATATATAGCATATGCCTTCACTTGCAAGTTGCAATATCTGGTTGATTAGCTTAGAAAAGTTGCTCTCCACGTCCGTACACTTCAACAGCTATTATGCAAATTTTGCCCAAAGCAATGTTTTCATGTATATGCTCCTTCATTTATATTACAAACTTACATTTTGCATTTTTATTGCTCTTTGGGGTATAAGTCTTTACGAAACAAATACAAATTTTTCAAAACAGTGGCTGTACCAGGTTTACGCTTGTGCTGGACAAGTGGGGTCATCAAGGTTATACCAAATTGCTTGATGATGGATTATCCTAGACAGCATTTCCCAAAATCTTTATACAGTATGTCACAAGCGGTCAAAGATCATGTCACTCTTCTGCTGAGAGCTCCTTCTATAGATGCTCACTCTCACTCTGAGTTATATACCAGAAGAAGGCAAGAGGGTTTGTAGAGGTTTCATATAAGTCACAGGAAAAGTCCTAAGAATGCAGGCAACTAGACTGCAATTGTAATGTTCCCTACGAACCTAGCAACATACAGCAAGTCAAAGGCAAACTAAGACATAAAATAATGGAATGGCAAATATAAAACAAGGTGGGCCTCCTTGATTCAGCAAAGTGATAAGTGCTTTCAAATTGACTCATTATTTACAGAAAGCAAAATAGTTATTTTATCAAATGAGAAAATACTACTAATACAAAGTTTCCTTCATTTCTAAGAATTAATACTCTTTCTATGGTGTGCTATTTTACTGTGATATAGTATGCTCTCTCCCTCCTGACAATTCCATATGACTTAAAACACTCGCACATCAAAGTTTATGCCTTGATGTTACATAAAAGCGTTTGAAATTGAAGTAAAAATAATAATTTGACATTTATTAATCTTATTTCACTTCAAAGTTTTAAAAAATGTCCTATATTGAAACTATTTTGGTGAACTATTTTCAATATAGTTCTAATAGCAGCTATTTTGGTCATACACATTGGAAAAAAAAATCCTTGAAGTATTCCGGGTAACACTTCACATATACCTACTGAATCTCATATACCTCCTGAAATACGAAGAATGCTTTATTCACTTCTCAGTGACACTGCATCAAATAGGACCAAAAATTGCTCCTTTATCTCAATTCAGGAGGAAGTAAATTTATCATACCTATGTTCCTAAATAATCAGCATAGTTTGCGCATAAAAATGTTTTCAAATTCTTAAATATATGTTTATATGGTGTCAGACCTCTGAGCCCAAGCCAAGCCATCGCATCCCCTGTGACTTGCACATATACGCCCAGATGGCCTGAAGTAACTGAAGAATCACAAAAGAAGTGAAAATGCCCTGCCCCACCTTAACTGATGACATTCCACCACAAAAGAAGTGAAAATGGCCGGTCCTTGCCTTAACTGATGACATTCCACCACAAAAGAAGTGAAAATGGCCGGTCCTTGCCTTAACTGATGACATTACCTTGTGAAAGTCCTTTTCCTGGCTCATCCTGGCTCAAAAACCTCCCCCACTGAGCACCTTGTGACCCCTACTCCTGTCTGCCAGAGAACAACCCCCCTTTGACTATAATTTTCCTTTACCTATCCAAATCCTATAAAACGGCCCCACTCTTATCTCCCTTTGCTGACTCTTTTCGGACTCAGCCCGCCTGCACCCAGGTGATTAAAAAGTTTTGTTGCTCACACAAAGCCTGTTGGTGGTCTCTTCACACGGACGCGCATGACATATGGAATCTATTTTTCTGTTATCAAAATGAAACATAGCATTAGAAAAACTTTTATTTTTACTTTGTTATTATATTTATGCCAAAACTGAAAACACTAGATATTTTATAAAGACTATGTTAGTTTTGCCAATACAGAATTAGTTGTTGTGCTTTCAAATTACGAGTTTAAGTGTCATCCCTGACTTTTTAATTAAGTCTATAAAGCCATTTAAGTGTTTACTTATTTATGTATTATTAGTCTTCACCCTATTCTTTTTAAAAAAGTGAAAACCACACTTCAAAAGGCATAAGAAACAACTCATGCTATATATTTCATTTATAGTATTTCATACTACAATCAAAACTTAAATATGTATGTGTTTTCAAGAGTAAGGAATCTCATCTTCAAGTTACTATTAGAACAGTGATTCTAAAGAAGTTGATGCCCCTGAGGTATGCCCAAGGCTGATCAACCTCCCCTAAGCTTTATACTACTGTGAGTCGACCTGCTGATATTGACAAGACATTATCCAGAACACTATACAGGGCCTGCACTGGAGTGGGTAGAGGGGTGCAGCTACTGTAAAGTTGTCAGAAGCACAAACCTGTGCTTTTTCACTGCTCTACTTTTGCCATACATATGATCTACAGCATACTACCTAACCTCTCTAACATTCAGTGCCCTCAACCATCAGTCAGAGGTAATCATTGCACTTTCCTCTTGGGCTTATTGTAAACATACAATAAGATAATCCATGGCCACAAACTTGGTATAGTGCTTAGCACAAATTGTAAATAGCCCAAGTAGGGAAGATGCAAATTAAACTAAAGATGAAGTCCAGAGTCCTTCGTGGCTGTAAAATTCTAAAAGCTACTCACTTTGATCTCTCAGGGAACGTTAATTCTGTAGGCATAAAATGAGTAGTCCATACTGAGTGCAGCATCTGAATATATACATGCAAATTAAAAGTGTAGTTCTAATCAAAACATGTTTTTCTCTATTGCTTCAGGGAGAAATAGAGCTGGCCCATTTCAAAAATGTAGCAAGTGAAGAGAGAAAGAAAGTACTCAAAATCTCAGAGCAGATTAATGGCAAGACTGCTCCCCTAGTAATCTGCAATTACTACATTGTTCTTTGGAGAAATACTATGTAAATTCAAGTAAACAAATAATAATCCAAAGTAGGAAACTTGTTTTATTCAACTATCATTTCTGTGGGAGGATTTGGCAATTTATTCTTTATACTTGGGAGTGAAGATAATAATGGTAAGTAATTGCAACTACTTATTGTGAAGTTACTATGTCTCAGGAACTATGTTAATCACTTGGCATATATTATGTAGTATAATTTTCATTAAAATCCTAGGATGAAGGCTCAGAAAAACTAACTAATTTTTTTTTAATTCGCAGTTAGTAAAAGGTAGAACTGGGATTCAAATTCAGATGTGATGAATTCAAAAACCAGGCTCTTTCTACTATGCCACTTAACTCCCCCCATAATAACTGAACAACTTGCATCTGTCACATGACAAGATACTATCACAGCATTGAAGACCCAATGAGACAGGAGGCGGCATTGGGACTGCCAATGTTGTCCGTTCTGGACACATTTATGGAAGCTATTTTAATACTTTTTTTTTCTTTCTTATGATGCAGAAAAAATAACATCAAAGGGAAGATCTGTCTTCATTTACAAAATAGAAACAAGGGAAATTTAGCTAATATCAGACAATTAGTCAACTTCATTCTTTTTACCCCAATTGTGAAGAGACAAATGATTTTTAAATGAAACAGAAATTTTGTTTCCAAGCTTGACTTACTCTCTCAAGTTTCTAATATGTTTACAGTATCAATTGTCTTCATCTGTCTTGTCATTCCTGACCACCTGTACTATAACAAATAATTTCCCTTCAAACAGGGTGCTCTAAAGCTAGAGTTACTAAAAAGACTCTGATCATTTTTACTATTTACTGGGATCTGAGATGATAAAGTAGATAGATTTCTAGTCTGTATCCAGTCTTCCTGTATCATTCACCACTTGCCTTTGTACTTCAGGATAAACAGAACTAGGGTGCCTCATTGAAATTCAAAAATATCAAAACTTGTCTCAATTCTTTTACAAATAGCACAGTTATCATTCTGATCCGAAACAGATAAGAAGTGCAGCTCAATTTACATTTCCTCTATCACATGAGGGCCAGCCCACAGAATCTTTAGCTTATTCTTAATCTCCAAAGTGTCATTTACTTTGAAGTATCTTGGTTTCTAAAACTAAATGGAATTGCAACCTACAAACCAAAATGTCATAACTTGATACAATTATTCCTGCATATGTTTAGATGTCATCCTTTTAAACAATAAACTAAATGTTTGTGCAATTATAGCTGATAAAAATAAAGCTGTATTAATAAACACGTTAATGCCTATACAGATAAAAATTATGTCAAAGTTTATACAAGTAAATATCAAAATATTTGATTGTATTTGCCTTCCTATTAATTTGACACATATTTATCGAGCCTCTAATATGTGTCAGACATTGAACTTGGCACTAAAGATACAGAAATGAACAAAGCTGATGTTATCTCTGCCCTCCTATTGGCCTCCTCTCTGAATGATAAAGGAGAAAGAGCATTATAAGTAAATTATTTTATCACAATAAAAATGATGAAAATAATGATAATCATAAAGATGTGAACTTACATGAACTTATTGACAGAAAACTGGAAATAAAAATCCAATGGGTCTTCATGCACTAGTATTTGTACTCATACAGCAAGGTTTAATAGAATTTTTTTTATTTTAGGGTAGAAGACATGTCAAATCAGTTTACATTTCTCAGCCAGTAATTATATTTTCTTACAACTGGCTATTACATTTTTAGAGACAGACACAACAAATAATAAGAGGTTTTATTTGAAAGGAGAAACAAGCATGTGGGGTTTTTTTAGATGAAAGGGGTATAATAAATTTATGAGACCTCACATACAGCCATAATACAATAAATTAGAAGGATTAATAGAATTGTGAGCTACAGTAACCTGCACTAGTAGAATGCCTATTTTATGGAGCTCGATAATACAGTTTATCATTGACTCCATGGAATTCCCACAATATATTAGCTGTGGTGTAACAATAAAGTACACACAGTAAGGGGCATGTCCCTTTTGACACACATTCTCTTCCCACACTTATTTTACCAGGGAAACAACTCCAGTGCAGTTTAATTAAACTGCAGTGCAATGAATTAGTCCAGGTCTTAGCCCTCTGACAGAGAAGGGTCTGGCAGTACCACAGGGGTTTGTCCCCTTATGACACCAGAGAGACTTCAGAAAACCTGGGAAAAAAAAGTATAGATTCCCTCAAATGACAGTGTCACTGGGCAAGCCTAGAGCTGTCAATCAGATCATCTAAGGAAGGACTAACCCCTTTGGAGTTTTAACATTTTGCCATTTGTTGACTACGAGTCAATGTTTTGAGGAACATCTAAATGCCTTAGGAAAGCTCTGTTATACTTCGGTAGTTGGGGACAAGGCCATCCTTGCTCACTTTAAACAAAAATAGCCTTTGTATTTTAAAGTCCACTGTGTATTCATAGCTAGCTTTGGAAAGTCAATCCAGAAAGTAATAACTTGAAATAAACTTAGGATGATGATGAGTTCAAATAATCTCTATTGGAAAGAACATAAAAATAAAAACATTTTGTTCCAAGTAAAAATTATCCAGCTAAACATGGTCTAGAATATCCAAGATGGAAGTGTATTAAAGAAGAAATGTTATTTCCCCAGAGTTTCTGATCAACGATGAAGTAAGGTTATATCCCCACCCCACAATGACACAGAAAATCTTGCATTATTGATGAATATTCTTATTTTATCTGAATACTGTTTATTAATTCATGAGAGTGTTTTGGAACTGAAAAATAAAAATTTATAAAACAATTTCATTTTTAATAACTGCTTCTAGCCTTCATACATTGAATATTTAAGTGAACCAACACACAAAGACCTCAAAAGAATTTATTAGACAATGACAATTAGATCTCTAATAACTTGGCTCCGCTGGAATTACTGAGCCCCATTTAAATGCCAGACATGGCACCTTAGTGATGGGTACATCATGTCGCCACCCTGCCTTTGGCCGGGGACCCTGAGAAATGACAGTCCCATTAGGTGTCGTGTAAAGCAGCTGACCTCACACTCTCAGTACTTGATCTTTGCACTGCAAGTGACCATTTGTCACTGTTGCCCAGAGATGGAACTCAGGTGATTCGGTGTAACCATTGCCTTTTCAAAAGGATAGAATAATTAATATAATTTTCCTCCTAGTGTAGAAGATGTAAATCTGCTTAGAAAAAATGATAGGCAAATTAATAGCAAAAAATATAAATTTTTATTCTTAAGAAATACACTTTTAATCATTACAAAACTTATCTGGACCTGTAAATTTTGTCCAAAGGAAAGAAAGAAGATTTATCATTGCCTGAAAACTTTCTCCTATTGCAATCTTTTTTGTGAATAGGTAAAAGTATTTCTGTATTAAAAGTATTTTTACTAGGGCAAACACATTAACATAAAGCAACCATGGAGACTAATTCATAAAAAATAATGTTTCTCTTTCCTTTTCAAATAATGCTTAGTTTTCTGTAAATTGATGCTAACATAATATAAAAACACCACCACAATATTTTTAAGCTATAGGGATAATATTATTTCCTCCTTTTTTTTTTTTTTTTTTTTTTTTGGTACTTTAGAAATCCCAGAATTTGGACCAGTTAGTTCAAAGAGATGAACTTTTTACATTTCCAGTCTTTTGGAGCCTTTTTCTCTTCAAGTGATTTCTATAAATTTCTGTGTTGATTTCATAATAGTAGCTATTACATATTAGTGATCATCAAATGCAGGTACCATGCTAAGTACTTTATAGAGTATATTTTATGGTTTTTTCATTTTTATTCTCACTAGACTCATGGAATTTTTAAATTATTATCATTTTATAAGTAAGCAAACCGAGGGTAAGTGAATCTAAATGATTTGCTCACAGGCAACAGAGCTAATAGGTAATAGAGCTCAGATTTAAACCGAGTGATTCTAATATAAAAACAAATGCTGTTAAGTTCTTAGCTACACCATATCTTGAAGTTAAAAGTTTGTAGGTATTTTAGCACCAATAAATATTTTCTCACCATATTTTCTTTGAAAAAAATCACCCAATTTTTTCAACAGGATTCTTAAGAGATTGAGTTTATCTCTTGTTTCTCTAGACCCATCCTATTATGTAGTGACAAGGCTAAAAAAATTGTCCTTGTTGATGAAGTCACTTCTTTAGTCTGAACTCACTTCTCTTTAGAAATAAGATTTTTCACATACATTGTGCTCTTGCCCCTTCCTTACGCACCTGGGCCTCCACAAAAAGGGGGAAGTAGAAAAATTTCTTTCCACTGGACATGCATCTCTGGCATCAAATAAAAAACATTGCCTTCATTGTTACTGGAAGAAATTTAACTGAAATTCAAAGTTTTGACAAGCTACCTATAACTAACTTCCTCCCCGTCATTCCCTTCCACCTTCCAAAACAACCTTTCATTACACAAATTAGGATTGATTTACAGTGGGAATGTATTATTTAATCATTTTTTAATTTATTGGAATTATTATACAATATCAAGAACCATGCATCAGTGAACTCAGCATCTTAGTTTTAATATCCATGGCCCTTGGTTTCCCCATTTTTTATATTCCCTTCTTTGCTCACTTTACAGTATTTATGAACCAGTGTTTTATATCATTCATTGAATTTTTTATTCTGAAACGCCAAGCATGTTAATGAAAAATAAAAATGTTGACAATGTCAGAGTTTTCATATATTTAGAACTAACATTCCGCTGATTTTGCTACATTGTGGCCTATACAAAATCTTTTTCTAAAATAAAATATAACTTAAAAATGTATTAAATGCTATGAACAAATATAGCAGGAAGACAATATATAGCTGGTGTCCAGTGAAAGAAAGAAAAGCATTCAGGGGTCAAAGAGGAGCCAAAGCAGGCAGCTTGCAAGATAAACTGAATCAGTCAGAGAAATGTGGGCAAGTTATATGACCTAGATAGAGGCCAGAGGTTAAGGTTTTAATATCCATACAGAGACAAGAGATGTGGCCTTGACCTCATGGACCCTAAAGGGGTAGAAATGAGACCCTTTCACGAAGTTAAGATCCTAAACAGGCTGCATTGTAGGGATACATAAGGACTCCATCCTCCAGTTCAAAAGACACAAAAGGAAATTGTCTTTCCAAGAACACTATAAGGTTTTTAAAAACAAAAATTTATTTGAGAAAGTAAAGATTCAGCCTGTGTTATTGTATGGCATACAAATCCCTAAGACAGAAAGTTAGCACAAAAATTCATTCTCAACTATTCAATTTTTTAAATACATGGTAGAAGAAAATGTAGAACTACTCTGCATTAGTATATAGAGGTTGAAATTATCTTCCTTCAGCATTATTATCTGGATTTAGACGTACATACACACACACACACACACACACACACACACAGTCGTCAATAAAGCTGATCTGATCTTCAAAAAGTGCAAATCAGAAGAGGAAATACTCCAAAATGAATGATAATAAGCAATATAACAACAGGGTAAATATAACCCAAAAGCTTCAGATAATAGGACAATATGAAAAAAACTATAAAATAGGTAAATTTTAAACTATTAAGGAGACAAAAACTATAAGGAAAGAAGAGATACTATTTTTAAAATCAAGACAGAAAACTGAACTTCAGGAAAAGAAAAATGTGAGGATTAAATACTGAAATTAAAAACATAGAGGATGAGTTAAATAGCAGAGCGGATGGAGCTCTGGGAGGTTTAGATTAAAGAATTGGAAGACAGTTCTGAGGAAATTATCCAGGAAAAATGTAATGAGAGAAGTGAAGGGATGGGAAATATGAAAAAGAAGAGAGGAAGCATGGAAAATGAAAATGTCCAACATATAGAATATAGGAGCTCCAAAAGGAAATAATAGAAAGAATAGAGTGGAAACATATGCAAAGTGACAATGTTTGATAATTTACATAATTGATGAATAAAGCTGATCCAATCTTCAAAAAGTGCAAATCAGAAGAGGAAATACTCCAAAATGAATGATAATAAGCAATAGAACAACAGGGTAAATATAACCCAAAAGCTTCAGATTCATAAGAATCCTAGTTTAAAGTTTATTATTGTTATCGTCTCTTTGGAAGAGCCCAAAGCACAATAACAAACATAAATCTACTCCAAAACACCTTTGGCTGAAACTACAAAACACCAAGGCTAGAAATAAAATATTAAAAAACAATCACAGTGAAAAGACAAGTTGTCTGCAAAGGAACAATAATTAGTCTCTCAGCAGACTCATAATCAGTCAAAAATAGAGGACAGAGAATAATGCTCAAGAAAAAACACTGTCAACCTAGAATGCTGTAACCAGTTCAAATATCATTCAAAGGTAAAATGAAAAAGTTACAGGAAACACAAAAAATAGGTTAAAAGATCCTATGAAGAAGTAATCAAACAAATGCAGTAAGTGGATCATTTTCAAAACAACTGGTCTGATATCTTCAAGAAATCAATGTCATGAAAATAATAGAGTGAAGATCTTTTTCTGGATTTTAAAAATTTAAGACATATAACAAATAAACATAGTGTGTAGTTTTTGGTTGGATCCTGGTTTTCAAAAAGAGGTTGAAAACCTGTTTTGGAACAACTTAAAATATGAATATATAGTGAGCGTTAGTTGACATTAGAGAATTGTTGCTTACATTGTATAATAAAATTTTGTATGTATTAGAGCTATCCCAAGTTTAAAGAGGTACATTGAACAGTCTCGCACTGTCTCCCAGGCTGGAGTGCAGTGGTGCTATCTCAGCTTACTGGAACCTCTGCCTCCCGGGTTCAAGCTATTCTCCTGCCTCAGCCTCCCCAGTTGCTGGGTTACAGACGTGTGCCATCACACCCAGCTAATTTTTGTGGGGTTTTTGGTAGAGACGGGGTTTCACCACACTAGCCAGGCTAGTCTCGAACTCCTGACCTCAGGTGATCCACCCGCCTCAGCCTCTTAAAGTGCTGGGATTACAGACATGACTCACTGTGCCCAGCCTATTTTTAAGTGTTTTAGTTAAAGGGTGTGTGTGTTTGTGTGTATAGAGAATGCACGCATGGCAAAAAGTCAAGTAATTTGAGTCTATTATCTAGTTGTATTATCTAGACTCAAATTGTTAAAATCTGGACTCAACAATCTAAGCCTAGATAATATAACCATGGGTGTACACGGTTATATTTTTTTCTACTCTTCTATGTGTTTGAACATTTTCATAATAAAAAGAATTTAAGCGAAAATGTGATATAAAGATATTCTCATTCAAAGACTGAGATAGCTTTTTGCCAATTACAAACTGCACCAATAGATTTATTAATAAGTGAACTTTGGTAAGAAGGAAACTGAATTCAGGAAACAATGGAGAACAAAGAAATTAGTAAACATAAAATATCAGCAATGACAGCAATGACTAGAAGGTAGTAGGTAAAACAAAGATGGAAACAAAACATTCACTTGGAAGTTTGAGGGGTGACGCAAAGAATGTATGCTGAAATTCTAAAAGTTCCTTAAAAGAAATGTAAAGATGCTTATTAACTTAAAGATTTTTTAAAAACTTGTATGAATATTTAAAAGTTGAGATGTTCATTAGAATGAAAAATATATAACCTCAAAATAAAGAAGAAAAAAAATAAAAATATCCAATTATTCAAAAATCCAAAACAGGAGGAGAGAAACAAGCATGAGAAAAGTAAATGAAAAATTAAATATAAAATAGTATAAATTAATAAAAATACTTCAGTTATGGCAATAAGTACAAATACACTTAAATATGGAGTTAAAAAATTCTCAGATTGGATGTTTAAAACTAGATGCTATTTATGAAATAGGTAACAACTATCAAAAACATAACATTGAGTTTTCTAATAGTTGCAAGAGAATAAAATAGCATAATACAATTTATATAAACTTTTTTCTCTCTTAGTAGGGAGACCCCAGGAGAGATATAAACTTTTAATACACACACAAAAGCAATACTAACTACATAATATTATTTGGCAATAGAAAGGAACAAACGTCTGGTCATTTTTGAAAAGATGAAATTACAGCTAAAGCAGTTGCCAAAGGCTAGGGATAAAGGGTAAAAGGTGAAGCTATAAAAGAGTAGCAAGAAGGAGATCTCTGTGGTGATAGAATAGTTCTGCATCTTGATTGCCTGCACAAATCTACACGTGATTAAAGTAACAGAACTATACACGTATGTAGTACCAATGCCATTTTCCCAGTTTTTATATTGTATTATAGCTATATAAGAAGTCACCAATAGAGGAAACTGGGTAAAAGGTATACAAGCTCTCTCTGTTCTATCCTTTTCAATTTTCTGTAGACTGTGAATCTATAATTATCTCAAAACAAATGTTCTTTTTAAATACTATATGCTGCTTTAACTAAAGATGTATATAGTGAAAGTATTAAAATATCTTGGTATTGTTTGAATATTTCTTAAAGTTACGTGTTTGATACTTAAAATTTACAAAATAATAAGAGCTGTGATGCAGGAAATAGAAACTATAAATAGCTTACAAACAAATGAAAATGTTGGGCCCTGATATTGTGTCAGAAATTGCATGCATGTGCAAATTAAACACATAGTAAGACATTCTCTTTGTTTTGTGATCATTCTTCATTCATTTCACTCCAATCTCAAACTCAGAGGGAATTGTGATATTCCAGTTTAAGCAGGGAATACAGGCATTCCTGACCCAGCATGGTTCCCACATACATGAACTTCAGTTACCATGGATTGGTTAAATAACAACTGTCCCTCAACAACATGATTCAAATTTCAGTTACCACGGTATATTAAATGTGAGTAATTGCATAAAGTATAAACTTCGCTGCCAGCTCTTCACTCCACAAATCACTACATAAATAACAGATGTGTACCATGATCAGTGAACAATCACATCACTTCTTTCAAAGTCTGTTGGTGATCGATCACTGAGCATTTGTTATTCAGTTCACGCACAGTCATGTTGTGTCCTTGTGTCATGGCGACAAACAGGTGACTCTTTACAAAAATGGATAATCAAAAGAGGGAATTAGCCACAAAGATGCAAGTGCTGGAAATGATAGAAAAAAAAATGATAAAGCTGGAAGTGAAATTAGAATCACACATAAATGGAGTTATAGAAGAAACAGACAATTGTGTGTGTAGACAATTGCCATTAGAGAGACTCTAGCAAGAGGAACTTAGTGAAGGCAAACAAATAAGAAAAATGATTGTAGTGAATTCTATCCCAGGGGAAGTAACTCCAGCAAAAAGTTTCACATAAAAGGAATTCTCAGAGATAATTTACAACATCAAAAGTGAATAGAATAAAATGTTAGAAGCTGAACCATCTACTTAAAAAAGGTGTTTGGAAATTTGCCAAGGCAACTGTAAGTTATGCAACAAGAGGACAAGTACTGGTCAGCTACAAACACATGGGAAGCTTTTACAGACAAATGAAACACCTTGATTCTCAATATTTTTAATGTTTTAAGGTACAGTGCACTAAATATGAGTTTTACTCTTTTTAAATTTCCCTATACATGTATAACCATGTGTATATATAACTTTATGCATCATAACCCTATATATACATATATAACCAATAGTCAGACAGTTTTTAATGTTTTGAGGAAAGATGACAGAACAATTTTCATTTTTCCCATTGTTTATTAAAATCATTTTGCCAGTTATTTTTATTGCCCCATATTCCTGTGTAAACAAAGACTTCCTGTATACAAAGGGGAGAATCCAGTAGTGCAAAAATTAAGTAAGAGTTAAAATTAAGTAAGGGAGTAAGAGCTCCCTTCTTCTTTTTAAAAATATATTTTCTTTCTGACTTGTGAGGAAAATAACACAAATAGGACCTACTTATGCTTCAATATTAACCCTGATGGTGTCATTTGACAGTCATATTCCCTTTTTAATGGTCCTTCAAATATTTTAAGCAATAGAGCCCTTATATCGAACAAAATCTGAAGTGGAACAATTTGTTGGATTATACTTAAGGTTTTTGGTTTATGAAGCTAATTAGTGAGAATTTTGATGAATTGATGACTATACATGAGAACTGTAGTCCATTTCTCATGTATAGTCACCAGCATCCACTTTTTCCCTGCATTTTATCTCCGTTATTTAAAGCTATATAGGCGCAGCTGCAAATGCTACCAGTTCAAGTTACCCTTGAAATCTCTGAATACTCAATTAAACTGAGATGGCTAGTCTACCTATTTGAGCACATGTATGAAACTTTTCATAATCGTAATCATAATAAAACCTTCCCTGGCAGCTTTAATCCATAATATACACAAAAAAGTTAACCTAGCAGCACAATTCACACATTATAGCTATTAGTGTTAAACAATTTATAGCATACATGAATTTATCTTTTTTATAATTTTTAAGTAAGCTAAAAATTTTGTTAAAATATTCTAAGAACTGCTGAAGCATTGAGGAACTTTATGGAACAAAATTCAGAATTCATTATGCATACCTCTGATAAATGTAGTTGGTGTCAAAAGTAAATTTTTACATAATGGTGAAGAAGTATTCTTAATTTTTATTTCACTTGATACTTCTTTCACAAGCTTCTATCCCTGTACTACAATGTTATTCATTTCTGATTGACTACATAATATGTAGCCATCAAGGAGAAACTGGTTTCACCTTGCTGTGAAAGACATCACAGTTTGTTTTTAAATAGAGGACCTACATATAATTCATTATTAAACTATTTGAAGTATATAATTTGAGATTCAATTATTAAAATTAAAGAAAATATTATAAAGAAACTATGTTATAAGGAAAGTAAATTTGTGTAGCTATTCCAGAAGCAGTTGACAACATGATTCAAAGGTCTTTAAAAATCTTCAGTCCAATGACCAATGTTAGCGTGAGGCATGTATCCTGAAGAAAGAATCTGATATATGTAAAGACATGGACATATAAGGTTCATTGTTGTGAAATAATTTATAAAAATCAGTCACTACCTAAATTACCCAATATTAAGGAACTGGCTAACTAAGTCATGGCATTTATATACAATGGAATGGTATATTGATAAGAACAGATGTACACAAAATAGATAGAGAGTCTTATATAAAAACAGAATGGTTAGTAGTATAAACTTTAACTGTATTTACCTGCAGGTGATGCAATAATGAATGATTTTTCTTTCTGCCTATCTATATTTAATATTTTTCTGTAGATAACTAGAACGTACTGTGTTAAAATTGTGTTTAAAATAAGTAATAAATGGATTTGTTTGTTCATTTGCTTTTAATGAAAAAGAAAACTAAAGGAAATAGCAGTAACTCTATATAGGCAGGACCGAGTCCTGTTCTACATAATCTCCTTATCCATAGGAGATATGATTGGGGGTAAAGGGAAAGCAGGAAATTGTGAAGTTCAGTTTAAAGATGTGTGGTGATTCTAATACGTCTTTAAAATGCTGGCCAACTCTCAAGGGAATGACATTTGAAAGGTAAGATGTAATATTACACTTTAGGAGGTTCAATAAACAATAAATAAATGAAGGTTTAATTCCGAAATGGGTAGGACTAAGACTGTTAGTATCAAACTCTTTTTTAAAATGAGAAAAAAAAAGAAAGAAAAAAAAAAGAAAGTAAAACACTAACAACAGAAATTAAAGATAATGTCACAAGACTTGCCAAATTTTGAGTATTACAGAAGTACCAATTATAAAATATAAGCTTCCTAAAAAGCCAAAGAGCTGCTGATACTGATTTTAACAAAAGTATAGGCTGGGTGCGGTGACTCACGCCTGTAATCCCAGCACTTTGGGAGCCTGAAGTGGGCAAATTACTTGAGGTCAGGAGCTCAAGACCAGCCCGGCCAACATGGTGAAACCCCGTCTCTGCTAAAAACACAAAAATTAGCCGAGTATGGTGGTGCGCACCTGTAATCTCAGCTATGTGTGAAGCTGAGGCAGGAGAATCGCATGAATCCAGGAGGCAGTGATCACGCCACTGCACTCCAGCCTGGGCAATATAGTGAGACTCCATCTCAAAAAAAAAAGCAAATAAAAATTAAAAATAAAATAAAAAATGAAAGTATAGATGGCCTCTCTCTCTTTTGTTGAGGGTGTGACAGTCATCTGTGTAACTCAGAGGACCATCCATTTAACTTAAAATTGATTCCAAATTTGCTCTTTATATATTAGTCTCAATATAATCTTTAATGGTTCTTAATATCTAATTATAATAGCTCTAAATGCCACAACATGTTATGACTTTTCCTCTTACTTGTTCACTTTCCATCTGAGGGAAAGATTGTGTGACCCAGGAATTTAAAAGCTGAAGATATCACTGTCCTTCCAACTCTGCCTTTTATAAGTCACTGGCGACTAAAAGAGAACAACTGATTGCCCTATATTCATCAGGGGATTAAATCAGAAAGAGTAGATTAAGAAAATAAATATAATTGAAAAATCAACTGTTTTTAAAGATTACTTTTATTAAAATGATAACATTTCTGCTTATACATTTAATAAAACTATTATTGATAATTTTATTGGTAAATTAATTTTACCAAACATTAATACATTCATATTAGGAGTGAATTTGTAGACAGAAGACAGATACATATACAGAGGCAGATGCTGTTTATTTATTTCATTTATACATTTTAATATTGAGGTGTGTATATAGAGACAGATATATACAGATGTATAGGTATTTATCTTAGAGTTTCTCGAACTCAGCACCATTGCTATTTCTGGACTGGATAATTCTTTGTTATGGGAAGCTGAGTGGTTAGTAGCTTCCCTGGCTTCTACCCATTAGGCAGGAGCAGCAGTAGAACCCCCAAGTCATGACAATCAAAAATGTCTCCAGTAATGCCACATGTCTCTTGGGTAGGAGAGGAGGACAGAGGAGCAAAAGTGTCCCTGGTTGAGAACCACTGATATAGATATATAATATATAAATATATACATATATATATATTCAGATCATTTCAAATGCTCATGCACTTTAATGCTAGTTATTCTAAAACTAAAACTACTAAACAGTCTTTTCAAAATTAAAAAAGGTAAAGGAAATAAATAAAAATGATAATCAGAACTATAAATAAAAATTATTAATAAAAAGGGCTTGCGGTGGCATTCTTTACAATGGCTAAATTGTTTTAAATGAAATTGACTTAAATATCCAAATTTAGATGATTACCCAAATTATGATAAATTCAAAGTGAAATATTAAAAATCCATGAAAAAATATGTGTAGGAAAAAGATTTTAACAGTAACAGGAATGCATATAATAATTTAAGCAAAAAGACTCTAAGATGATGCATGTAACACAGGATTTTTTTAAATGCACTAAAATACTGAATGGTTATATCATGAAATAGTAACACTTGTCTCTGGATGGTAGGATTGTGAGTGTTTGAGTGATTTATGAACAGAAAGATTGCCTTTTGCCCCTTTATGCTTTTCAGCACTTTCTAAAATATAAACTACAATAAAAGTATTTTAAAATATTTCTCTAATAGAAATTTCATAAAACAAATAAGCTTCTCCTTCTAAACTAGAAGTGGTTCTCAAAGGACCCATGTAACTTTGATGGAAAAGCAGGACCCTTCTTGGTGAGGAACTTTCTGAGACAGTTTATTTACATCATAGTTAGGCTACATCTTCAGAGCCTAAGTACAATAAGGAAAGACAGAAGTCCATCATGCCCACCAAGGCCGCTGTCAACAAATCGCAAGATAACTCCATGGCCCCCCATCATTGTACTCACAATGGAGAACATGCCAGAATGGAATTTGCCTGTGGCTTTTCTTATATTTACTGTTTTATAACAACATAATGGAAAAACACTAACACATTTCTGCTAAATTTGGTTGTATCTTATATAAGATTTCTTTAGTAAAATAGTACAATTTTATAAGGAAAGGATCAGGACAAATCTCTGCAAAACAAAACTAAATAATCAAACCAAACCAAATGGAAAGAAATAAACTTAGAAAGAATAGAAAATTATCAAGTATAGTTTTACCTAAGTCTTTTCTTAGGGAAGTTATATTTAAATAATATTAGTGTATCAGTGAGCTTCTGTTTCTGTGTTTCTCCATATTCCCTTTATTAATAAGTTGGTGGTCTATAAAAATAGCTATTTTTCAAAACATGTAACTGTTTATTTTTTCATGCACATGATTTTTTAAAAATAAATTCAAATAGGCTGAAGGCAGCAAAATAAAAATAAAGAGCTCGCTCTACTTCAACCTCCGGTCTCATTCTCTGAATAATAATAGTTTCTTGGGTCTCATTACAGAAATGTTGGGTACATATACAAATTAGAAACACACAGACTCACAAACACACATATACTTATTTTATACATGTGGAAATATAATGTGCTTGTTGTTCTGCATCATCTTTTCTCCCTTAAAAATATATCTTGGAAAGTCTTTCATGTTGGCACATAAAACTAAAATCCATTCTTTGTAGTAGTGAAACGCTATTGCATGTATGGTTTTACCATAATTTACTCAACAGTTTGCTACTGATGTATACTTAAGTTGCTTGAAGTTTTCACATTATGATTTGCTGAAATGAGCATCCATGTACTCATATTTTTGTACTTTTTTGTAATACAATATTTTGTAATATTTTGTATTATTGATTCAAGTAGGATAAAGTTGCGGATTGCTGAGCCGAATACATTTGATTTAATTTTTGAGAGATATTATGAAATTACTCTATATGTAACTTTACACCAACTAATACTCCCGTAAATAGTGTATAGAAATAACTCTTCCCACAACTTTATCTTGCAGGATATTCTATGGTTATAAAGTGTATACCCTGAAAGCAAACACCAACACCATTTTATTCGGTTAGCTATCACACTTTGATCATGTATTCTTCCATGTATTCTGCCATTAGAAGTGCTTATCTTAGTTGTATAGTTGATATTTAAATGTCCAATATTTTAGGAATATGGGCATTAAGGCATGGCTTGGGCATTAGCTGCAAAATCTAGTAGTAACGGATTTTGCCACTCCCATTGTAATGGAGGAAATAACTACATAATCTAGTTTCCAGAATCTTAGGTGGTATGTTAAAGCTAGTTTTGATGGTACATCCAAATGTAGTAATTAGATAATTGTTTTCAAAAAAAAAAGAGAAAGCGGTCATTCATTTTTAACGGGATTATTTGGTTTCCATTTATATTCTTTTTTCTAAAAATAATTTCAAAATATTTTTGGCATTTCCTCATGTCCCTCTGAAATAACTTTGCGATGTTTATCAGATATTTTACTAATATCTCCCAAAATGTGTATTTTTCAAATTTTAGTAAGAAAATACCAGCCTCCTAATTGTTAGCAGTGTAAGGAAAAATAATTTCTTACCTGAAATTCTTGAACTTCTCCAATACCTCTCTTAAAAGCTCTACAGAGTAGAAGCTGTGAAACATATGCTACGTCCAAGAAAGAAATCTTTAAATTGTGGATGCAAGCACAAAGTGGTTGCTCTTTTAGAAGACAATTTTCTTCACTGCAAACCAGCAGTGGGCACAGTCTAGTTATAGCCCTCAGAAAAGCTGTGCTGTGATATATTAATTTACACCTACTGTGCCCTTAAATGAGAAGTCAAAGGCCACATACTGAGCACATAACTTTTACTCCAACATGAAACAGATTTTATATTTACTAGTACAAATATTTAAGGTATGATGTCTGGGAATTTGCAGTACGACCAAAAATAAAAAAAAAAAAAAAATTTAAATAAAACAGAGAATTTATGGTACAATTAGCTAACCCATGATGCCAGAATGTCCAAAATAAACAGTGAAAGAAATCATCAACTACAGCTTGAAAATTTAACCAAATAATGAAAGAGTTGTTAATTACTTAAATTACAACCATGAGTCAATGTTTTCACACTAAATTTTTGAAGTTAATGTAAATAAATCAGACTTTGTGGCTAAAAAACTACTATGCTTATTCTTATTCCATAAAGCAGTATTCTTCATTCTGTATATACCTTTTAAAAAGATGGAGTCCCATATCTCAGGAACAAAAGAATAAAAATTATAATTTCCTTATTAGAAGTAGTCCATTTTAATTATAATAGCTATGCTATTTTTACTTGAGAAAACGTACTTCTAAGAATAATATGCTGTTACTGAAGCACCATTTATGCGCCCCATAACACTGACTACTTCACCTGCAGCAACACATGGTGATAGTTTCCAGAATGCTGACAATTTTGTTTGGGTAGCAAATACCCTGAGGAGGAGACACCCTCATCCAGTGGGTAAGAGTCAGTTGGTAAATGTCTTTGCATCTCCACCTACTGATGGGTGATTTTAAGGGGAGCTTCTTGGAGGATCCCCAATGGGATGTGACCACAGTGGTTACCCACACATTACCGCATTCTTTATTACCTTATCTCTCCTGCCTTTGCTTCCTAGGATGACTTCCCCCAAAAACTAACTGCATCCAAGTCCTCGCCTCAAAGTATGCTTTGCAAGTAACCCAAATTAAGAAAAACAGCTTAAATGTGGTAGAAGCATATTACTCATTCTTTGTACAGTTCAGAGGTATATAGTCAAAGGCTAATAGGGTGGCTCTGCCATTCTTGACATGTAGCTTCTGCACCCAATTACAGGATGGCCCAAGTTGACTGGTCCACTTCTCACCAGCTCCCAGACTGTGGAAAAGGAGGAAAAGCAGAGCGCCCAAGACCATTTCTTTTAAGGGCACAGCTCATCCTAGAAATGGTACATAACACTCCTAGGTCTTTGGTAAGGACCTAATTACATGGCTACACTTGGCTACAAGGGTGGCTGGGAAATATAGTCTCTGTTTGGCAATCATGTACACAGGTAAAACTCAGGAGTTCTATTTTTTTAAGAAAGGGATAAAGGATATCAGTGACAAATACCTGCACCTTTATAATGCCCTGTATTACCTTAGACCAATTATATTTCATGTGATTATTGGTAAGATTGGGTTTAAATGACTAACTTGAAGTTTGTTTTCTATTTGTCCCCTTTATTCTTTGTTCTCTTTTTCTCTTTCTCTGACTTCTTTTGGATAATTATTTTCTATGATTCCATTTTTTTCTTTTGTGAGCTTATTAGCTATACATCCTTGTCTTATTATTTTAGTAGTAGCATAAAGGCTTACAGTATCTATCTTAAACTTACCACATTTTGCCTTCAAGCAATATTATGCCACTTGACATACAGCATAGTACCATTCTATTCTACTCTGTACTTCTATGAAATCGGCTTTTGTGGATTCCACAAATGAGTGAGATCATGCAGTATTTGTCTTTCTGTGTCTGATTTATTCTACTTATCAAAATGTTCTGTAGGTTTATGCACATGGCCACAAATGATTTAAGATTTTATTATTTTATGGCTGAATAATATTCTACTGTGGATATATATCAATTATTTTTATCCATTCATCTGTTGATGGACACTTAGGTTGGTTCCATACCTTGGTTATTGTGAATAGTGCCACTGTAAACATGAGAAAGCAGATATCTCTTTGACAGATGGATTTCATTTTATTTGAATAAATACCCAGTAGTGAGATTGCTAGATCATATGGCCATTCTTTTTTTAATTTTTTGAGAAACCATCATAGTTTTCCATAATGGCTATACTGGTTCACATTCCCACTAACACTATATAAAGGTTCATATTTCTCCACATCCACATCAACATTTGTTATTTTTCGTCTTTTTGATAATAACCATTCCAATTGGGGTGAGGGGTGATACATCATTGTGGTTTTGAATTGTACTGCCCTGATGATTAGTAATGTTGGGCATTGTCTAATATATCTGTTAGCCATTTGTGTGTCCTTTTTGGAGAAATGTTTATTCAGGTCTTTTGCCCATTTTTATATCAGATTACTGATTTTTTTGCTATTGATTTTTTTCTTATTCTGGATAACAGAATAAAGTTGTTTGTTCTTATATATTCTAGATATTAACCCTTGACAAATGCACAGTTTGTAAATACTTTCTCTCATACTGTAGGTTTTCTCATCATTCTGTTTATTGTTTCCTTTCTTATGCAGAAGCATTTTAGTTTGATATAGTTCCATTTGGTTATTTTTGCTTTTGTTGTTTGTGCTTTAGAGTTCATATACAAAAAATCCTTGCTCAAACAAATGTGATTAAGTACTTCCCCTGTTTTCTTCTAGTAGTTTCATAGTTTTGGCTTTTACATTTAAGTCTTTAATTCATTTTGAGTTGATTTTTAAATATGGTGAGAGATAGGGATCTAGTTTCATTCTTCTACGTGTGAACATCTGGTCTCCCTAGCACCATTTATTTAAGAGGCAGTCTTTTTCCTCATGTGTGTTCTTGGTGACTTTCTTACTAATAAGTTGACTATAAGAGCACGGATTTATTCTTGTGTTCTCTATTCTGTTCCATTGGTCTACATGTCTATTTTTATGTCAATACCATGCTGTTTTGGTTGCTATCATTTTGTAATACATTTGAAGTCAGGTAGTGTGATGCTTCCAACTTTATTTCCTTTGCTAAAAATTGCTTTAGCTATTTTTATGGTTTCATGCAAAATTTAATATTGTTTTCTCTATTTCTGTGAAGAATGTCATTGGTATTTTGATAGAGATCACATTAAATCTGTAGTCACTTTGGGTAGCATGGAGATTTTAACAATATTAATTCTACTAATACATGAACAAAGAATATTTTTCCATTATTCATGTCCATTATTTGGGAAAGGACATAGCCAAACCATATGATTCCACCCCTAGTTCCTCCCAAATCTCAAATCCTCACATTTCAAAAACAATCATGCCTTCCCAACAGTCCCCCGAAGTCTTAACTCATTCCAGCATTAACTCAAAAGTCCACAGTCCAAAGTCTCATCTGAGACAAAGCTAGTCCCTTCCACCTATGAGCCTATAAAATCAAAAACGAGTAAGTTACTTCCTAGATACAATGAGGGTAGAGGCATTAGGTAAATACAGCCATTCCAAACGGGAGAAATTACCAAAACAAAGGGGCTACGGGCCCCACGCAAGTCCAAAATCCAGTGGGGTAGTCAAATTTTAAAGCTCCAAAATGACCTCTTTGGCTCCATGTCTCACGTCATGGTCATGCTGATACAAGAGGTGGGTTCCCATAGTTTTGGGCAGCTCTGCCTCTGTGGCTTTGCAGAATACACTCCTCCTCCTGGCTGTTTTCACAGACTGACATTGAGTGCCTACAGATTTTCCAGGAGCACAGTGAAAGCTGTCAGTGAATCTACCATTCTGGGGTCCAGAGGACAACAGCCCTCTTCTCACAACTCCACTATGCATTGTCCCAGTCGGGACTCTGTGTGAGGGCTCCAACCCCACACTTCCCTTCCACACTGCCCTAGTAGAAGTTCTCCTTGAAGGCTCCACCCCTGCAGCAAACTTCTGCCTGGACATCCAGTCATTTCCATACAACATCTGAAATTTAGGTGGAGGTTCCCAAACTTTAATTTTTGACTTCTATGAACCCAAGGGCCCAACATCAGGTATAAACTGTCAAGGCTTGGGGCTTGCACCCTCTGAAGCTACAGCCTGAGTAGTACATTGGCCCCTTTTAGCCACAGCTGGAGCTGGAGCTGAAGCAGCTGGGATGCAGGGCACCATGTCCCAAGGCTGCATGGAGCAGGGGGGCCCTGGGCCCTGCCCAGGAATTTTCCCCTCCTAGGCCTCCAGACCTGTGATGGGAGGGGCTGCTGTGAAGGTCCCTGACTTGCCCTGGAGACATTTTCCCCATTGTCTTGGTGATTAACATTTGGCTCCTCATTACTTACACAAATTGCCACAGCCAGCTTGAATTTCTCCCCAAAAAATGGGGTTTTCACTTCTATTGCATTGTCAGGCTGCATATTTTCCAAACTTACATGTACTGCTTCCTCTTGAACACTTCACCACTTAGAAATTTCTTCCCCAGATACCCTAAATCATCTCTCTGAAGTCAAAGTTCCACAAATCTCTAGGGCCAGGACAAACTGCTGCCAATCTCTTTGCATAGCAAGAGTGACATTTACTCCAGTTCCCAAAAAGTTCCTCATCTCCATCTGAAACCACCTCAGCCTGGACCTTATTGTTCATATCATTATCAGCACTTTGGTCAAAGCCATTCAACAAGTCTCTAGGAAGTTCTAAACTTTCCCACATTTTTCTATCTTTTTCTGAGCCCTCCAAGTTGTTCAAACCTCTGTCTGTTACCAAGTTCCAAAGTCGTTTCCACATTTTGGGGTATGTTTACAGCAGCACTCCACTCTACCCTTTACCATTACCAATGTACTGTATTAGTTCGGTCTCATGCTACTATAAGGACATAACCAAGTCTGGGTAATTTATAAAGAAAAGAGGTTTAATGGACTCACAGTTCCACATGGCTGAAGAGGCCTCACAATCATAGAGGAAAGCAAAGAAGGAGCAAAGGTATGTCTTACATGGCAGCAGGCAAGAGAGCTAGTGCAGGAGAACTGCCCTTTTATAAAACCATCAGATCTCGTGAGATTTATTCACTATCGTGAGAACAGGGTGGGGAAAAGCCCACCCTGTGATTCAATTACCTCTTACCAGGACCCTCCCACATGTGGGGTTTATGGGAGCTGCAATTAAAGATGAAATTTGGGTGGGGACACAGTCAAACCATATCCATAATCTCAATAGATGCAGAAACAGTATTTGATAAAATCCAGCATCCCTTCACAATAAAAAACCCTATACAAACTAGGCATAGAAGAAACTATCTCAAAATTATAAAAGCTATCTATGACAAACGCACAGTCAATGTCATACTGAATAAGAAAAAGTTGAAATCATTTCCCCTAAAAACTGGAACAATAGAACACCACTTCTATTCAATATAGTACTGGAAGTACTAGCCAGAACAATCAGGCAAGAGAAAGACATAAAGGGCATCTGTATTAGTCCATTTTCATGCTGTTGATAAAGGCATACCCTACACTGGGCAATTTACAAAATAAAGAGGTTTATTGGACTCACAGTTCCATGTGGCTGGGAAGACCTTCATCATGACAGAAGGTGAAAGGCATGTCTCACATGGCAGCAGACAAGAGAGGAGAGCTTCTCAGAGATGGTATCCCATTGTGGTTTTCACTTGCATTTCTCTAATGATCAGTGAGGTTGAGCTTTTTTCATGTGATTGTTGGCCACACATACGTCTTCTTTTGAAACGTGTCTGTTCATGTACTTTTCCCACTTTTTAATGGGGCCGTGGGATTTTTCTTATAAATTTGTTTAAGTTCCTTATAGATGCTGGATATTAGAACTTTGTCAGATGCATAGTTTGCAAATGTTTTCTCCTATTCTGTAGGTTGCCTGTTTACTCTGTTGATAGTTTCTTTTGCTGTGCAGAAGCTCTTAAGTTTCATTAGATAACTTTTGTCAACTTTTGCTTTTATTGCTATTGCTTTGATGTTTTCATCATGAAATCTTGGCCTGTTCCTATGTCCAGAATGGTATTGCCTACATTGTCTTCCAGGTTTTTAGTTTTACATTTAAGTCTTTAATCCATTTTAAGTTAATTTTTGTAGATGGTGTAAGAAAGAGGTACCATTTCAATCTTCTGCATATGGCAAGCCAATTATCCCAGCACCATTTATTGAATAGGGAGTCCTTTTCCTATTGCTTGTTTTTGTCAGCTTTGTGGAAGATCAGATAGTTGTAGGTGTGTGGCCTTATTTCTGGGCCCTCTATTCTGTTCCATTGGCCTATATGTCTGTTTTTGTACCAGTACCATGGTATTTTCGTTACTGTAGCTGTAATATAGTTTAAAATTGGGTAGTGTGATGCTTCCAGCTTTGTTCTTTTTGCTTAGGATTGCCTTGGCTATTCAGGATTTTTTGGTTGTTCTTTCATATGAATTTTAAATTAGTTTTTCTAGTTCTGTGAAGAATGTCGTTGGTAGCTTAATAGGAAGAGCACTGAATCTATAAATTGCTTTGGGCAGTATGACCATCTTAATGATATTGATTCTTCCTCTCCACGAACATGGAAAGTTTTTCCATTTGTTTATGTCATCTCTGATTTCTTTGAGCAATGTTTTGTAGTTCTCTTTGTAGACATCTTTCACCATCTCATTGGTTAGCTGTGTTCCTAGGTATTTTATTCTTTTTATGGCAGTTGTGAATGGGATAGTGTCCCTGATTTGGCTTTCAGCTTCATTGTTGTTGGTGTATAGGAATGTTAGTGATTTTTGCCATTGATTTTGTATCCTGAGACTTTTCTCAAGTTGTTTGTCAACTTAAGGATCTTTTGGATTTAGACTATGGGGTTTTCTTGATATAAGATCATGTCATCTGGAAACAGAGATAGTTTGACTTCCTCTCTTCCTATTTGGATGCCCTTTATTTCTTTCTCTTGCCTGATTGCCCTGGCCAGGACTTCCAATACTATGTTTAATAGGAGTAGAGTTTTCCAAAGTTATTTCTGCTATTGATTTCTACTTTCAGTCCATTATGGCCAGAAAAGATGCTTGTCATTAATTCTATTTTTGTAAATTTTTTGAGACTTGTTTTGTGCCTAACATGTTATCTATCTTAGAGAAAGTTTAATGTGTTGATGAGTGGAATGAATATCGTGCAGCTGTTGAATAGAATGTTCTGTAAATGACTGTTAGAACCATTTTATCTAGAAAGCAATTTTTTTTTTTTTTTTGAGACAGAGTCTTGCTCTGTCACCCAGACTGGAGTGCAGTGGTGTGATCTCAGCTCACTGCAGCCTCTGCCTCCTGAGTTCCAACGATTCTCCTGCTAGAGTGCAATTTAAATCCAATGTTTGTTTGTTGATTTTCTGTCTGGCTGATCCACCCATTGCTGAAAGTGAGGTGGTGAATTTCCCTACTATTATTAAATTGAAGTCTATGTCTCTCTTTAGATCTAATGATATTTATTTTACATATTTTAGTGCTCTGGTGTTGAGTGCAGATTATTTGTTTATTTTTTCTTTTTTTCTTTCTTTACTTTTTTTTATTCTTTTATTTTTTTCAGACAAGGTCTCACTCCATTGCCCAGACTGGAGTGCAGTGGCACAATCATGGCTCATTGCAGTGTTGACATCCTGGGCTTAAGCAATCCTCCCACCTCAGCCTCCTGAGTAACTGGGACCACAGGCGTGCACCATCATGCTGTGCTAATTTTTGTATTTCTAGTAGAAACAGCATTTGCCATGTTTCCCGGGCTGGTCTTGAACCCCTGGGCACAAGCAATCCACCCTCCTTAGCCTCCCAAAGTGCTAGGATTACAGGCATGAGCCACTGCACCTGGCAAATGTTTTTACAGTTGTTATATTCTCTTGCTAAATTGACCCCTTTATCATTATATAATGATAGCTTTGTCTCTTTTTGCAGTTTTTGTCTTAAAGTTTATTTTATATACCATAAATATAGCTACTCCTGCTCCTTTTGGCTTCCATTTTCATGGAATATTATTTTCCATCCCTTTACTTTCAGTCTATGTGTGTCCTTATAGGTGAAGTAAGTCTCTTGTAGGCAACATATATATATATATATATGGTTTTTTTAGATCCATTCAGCCACTCTATTTTAACTGTAGAATTTAATACATGTACATTTAAGGCTATTATTGATAAATACAGACTTACTCCTACAATTCTGTTGATTTTTTTCTGGTTATTTTGTAGATCTTTTGTTTCTTTCTTCCTCTCTCGTTGTTTACCTTTGCAGTTTGGTTTGTTTCTATAGCGATAAGCTTTGATTCCTTTCTCTTTCTCATTTGTGTATCTGCTGTAAATTTTTTCCTTGTGGGTACTCTGGGGCTTACAAAAAAATCCTATAGTAATGAAAGACTACTTTCAACTGATAGCAATTGAACTTTGGTTACACACAAATATTCTAGACTTTTACTCTCTTCCCCACAATTTGTAATCTTGTTATCTTAATTTATATCTTCTCATATTGTATATTCCTTAACCATTTATTGTAGCTGTGTTATCACTGACCACTTCAACATTTAACCTTCATTGTAGAGATTTGAAAGATTATACACTATCACTAAAGTAATGGATTATTCTGAATTTGACTATGAATTTACCTCTACCATTGAGTTTTATACTTTCATATGATTTTATAGTGATTACTATCTCTTCACTTCTGTTTGAAGCTCTTCTGCAATACTCAGTCTGCCATTATTCCCCACTCCCCTCTCCCCCGACTTGCTGCTTCCAGTGTATTTTTCATCTTAGAAATTATGTATATAATTTTCTTCTCTCAAAATTTGGAGAAATTTTCATCTCTTTTATGTCACAACATGTTCTATCTTTCCTTTAGCTTTTTTAATTTATGGCATATAGTTCTAATAACTGTCCTTATCTGCTAATGCCAATAGCTGTGCCATTCTGGATCAGTTTTGAATTATTTTTTTCCTCATTATGCACGATATTTTCTTGCTTCTTGGTGTGCCTGGTAATTTTTTATTCAGCCCCAGCATTGTGAAATTTATCTTATTGGTCACTCGATATTTTTTATGTTCTTATAAACATTTTTGAGTTTATTTAAACTTTTGGGTCTTGCTTTTAAGATTTGTCAGGTAGGGCTAGAGCTGTGTGTAATCTAGAACTAAACAACTTTATCCAAGACCCTATAAATTAGGAGCTTTCCTAGTCTCACTGAGGCAGCAAGTCCTATTCCTACCCCTATGTGAGCCCTGGGTATTGTTACCTCTAATCCTTTTCATAGATTATTTCCCTAGCTTCAGGCAGTTTCCTCACATGCCTGTGCTGATCAATGCTCAGCTGAGGATTCTAGAATGACCCTCTGCAGATATCTGGAGGTCACTGTGCAGCTTTAATCTAGTCAGATTTCTCTCCTGCAAACTCTAGCCACTTCCATCTCTCTGGCCTCTTAATTCCATTTCCTTAACTCTGGAAACATGCTAGGCGCCACCTGAGTTCTCCCGTCCTGTGCCACAGCCTGGCAATTCTCTCACAGAAATAAACAGAAGCAGTCCTAGGGCTTACCTCTTGTTCCCTCAGGTATCATTGTCTTTTGTGGCCTTATGTCCAATGTCTTGCAAATCGTTGTTTCATGTATCTGTCTATTTGAGATTTTCATTTTAATTACTTCTGGCAGAAGGAGCTACCTAGTCCCTATTCATACATCGTGATCAAAAGTGGGAAAAACACTATACAATGTCGTAAAATAAACTATAGAGTTTGTTTCAAAATGATATAATTGTGTTTATTCTTACTGATGGGATTTTAAAGATACCATTTGTTACCCATCCAGGAGGAAAGAAATGAATCTCTAGGAAGGAGTACCCAAACCCCCATATAGTGCTATAATCAGGAAAAGGAAAAAAATAACGTCTATTTTAATTATATGGAAAGGTAATTGCATCATCTCAATTAAGTTGTATGGCCTGCTAGTGAGAGGAAGAATATGTTGCTGCTCTTCAGCTCCTACACATAAAAGGTGGCAATGAATACATGCTGCTTATGATAATGGTAGATAAGATCAAAAGAGATCTTTTTCAGTTTTCTTAATAATACGATATATATTAAGGTTTTCAAACTGAAAATATTGAGATTTAATAAGCTTTAAGGATTAGCATGTGAGATACATGTAGGTATTTGTTCGCTAATATCACATGCCCTCTGTACGTAGACGACAAGTACCCCATAGCAGTTTGTCACTTAAAGGACTTGCCCTTTGCCAAGGACCATATTACAACATGCAAAAGTTCCTGTAGTTTCTAAAATCTCCTCAAGAGAAACTAGGATTCTGTTTCCAGGCTGGCATAAACTACTAATGATTTATGAGATACTTTTCCTATGCAAGGGCAATGGAAACAACTAGCTTTGCCACAAGACTACTGTCTCATTTTTCTGAGAATTATAAGATCTGGAGAAAGAACAGTAAACCTAATATAAGACTTATTGTTTTTATCAGAATTTTTTTGAAAGGAAGCAGCTGGCTCGGATAGCCAGCAATGTCATAGCAAATGAAAAACTTGTTCCTGCTTTATTTTTTTTAAGTCAATAACAAAATCATCAAGTAACTATTGTTGAAATAAGATCAAAATTCCAGAAATTTTGGCACATCTTTTTGTTGTTTACTTAAGTCTTCCACACAGGAAGAAATGAGAGGGATTGACTACCAAATAGAAGTTGGTGACTATGGCACTTAGTTCTAACACAGCAGTTCCACGGGTTTTATACTGAGTACAACCCTAGATCCCCCACATATAGATTTCCAAGAATTGTTTGTTTTGGAACCCACAGGAGAGAAAGGCTCTTGTAGTCACATGTAAATAAACTTCAGAAGACTGATAATACATATTTGGAAATGGATGAAGCATATATTTTCAAAGCAAGAAGAGTCACAGTATATGAGGGAAAATACACATCTGAATATAAATTCAGATATATATATGAAAAAAACACACAGGATTTGCAGTATTTGTTTAGAAGATATTGAAAATATCTAAAGATTCAAGAAATTTGTTCATGGAAGTACAACATATATTATAGATACCTTTGGTTATTGAAATCTATTTTTTAAGAATACCTCTAGTAATTTCCCATGGCTGCTGTAACAAAGTACCACAGACTGAGTGGTTTAAAACCAAAGAAGTTCATTTTCTTGCTGTTCTGGAGGCTTAATCAAAATCAACATGTTGGCAGGACCAAGCTTCTTCTAAATGCTCTAGGGAAGGATTCTTCCCTGACTCTCATCTTCTGATAGCTTCAGATATTTCTTTCCTTGCAGCAGCAGAGCGCCACTCTCAGCCTCCATCTTCCCTCTGTGTCTCTGTCCTCACATGGTGTTCATCTCCTTCCAGTGTGTCTGCAATCTCTTTTGTTTTGTGTGTGTGTGTTTGTTTGTTTGTTTGTTGTTTTTGAAACAGGGTCTTCTTCTGTCACCCAGGCAGTGGCACGATCTTAGCTCACTGCAACCTCCACCTCCTGGTTCAAGCAATTCTCCTGCCTTAGCCTCCCACCAAGTAGCTGGGATTACAGGTGCCCACCACCACACCCAACTAAATTTTCTATTCTTAGTAGAGACGGGGTTTCACTGTGTTGGCCAGGCTGGTCTCGAACTCCTGATCTCAAGTGATCCACCTGTCTCAACCTCCCAAAGTACTGGGATTACAGGAGTGAGTCACAATGCCCAGCCTGGTTTTCTTTTTGTAATAAGCACCCCAGTTATACTGGATTAGGGCCCACCCTAATTAAGGATGGCCTCATCTTAACTCAATTACATCTCAATGATGCTATTTCCAAAAAAAGTCACATTCACAGAGAAAATGTGTTAGGACATCAACATGTCTTTTTAGAGGACAAAATCCAACCCTCAACAATACTTGACATAATTCTTTTGATTATGAAGAGGTTATTTTTTTCCTCATTATTGCATATTAGCATTCAATGCAGTGCATTCCCTGAGTTACTGTGCCCATAGTTTTTTTTATCTTTATAAGCAGATAGTCAAGAACAGACTTTATTGGAAAAATTGAGGGAAGATTCAATGGAATCAGCATTAATATTTCAGGTACAAATCTGTAACACAATGATAAATGATCCCACTGGATTTGGCCTCCATTTTTAAAAATTTATGAGGAAAACACAAATGTCCCATTGGCGTGAATGAGGAATGTGAATATTTGGATAACCTTCTAAGAAATAAATTATAGCCACTAAGGCAGCGGGCATTAAGGCAGTCTGGAAGGCAATTCCTAGAGTTGCAGGAAGGGCACTGATGACTGAAAATGGTCACTACATGTATATAAAACACAGGCCAAAAGTGAACAAAGCAAATCAAGGTGACTGGCTGAAATAATTAAAGCCAGAAGGTACCTATTGAAAAAAGCTCCCTCTCCATTCCTTAGTCCAGTGCATAGGTATCACAGCTAGATGAAGAGAAAGAATTCTGGGACAGAATCCGAGGCTTTATTCCTGACCTTCCTTGAAACTGATTCAGAGAGTAAGGACCAGACAACCCAGCAACCGGGATATCCCTACCCATTCACTTCTCTGAAACACTCTATTACCACCTCTGCAAAGGCTGAGCCACCCGGGGGAAGAAAGGGGTATTCTACCTCTAAAACAGGAGGAAATAGTCACCTGTTAGAAGGGGAGAAGGAATTAATGTGGGTGACTGAGATGTTAAAAGTTCCCTTTATTTATGCTCCAATCACATGTGTCTGGAGTTCTAGGTACTAAGTGCAGGTACAGGAACCATGAAGCCTCAGAAAAGGGTAAATCACATGTGGGAGTCACTGCCCTTTGACGAAGTGTCACAGCACACACATGCCCTATTATCCCTGCCATGCAGTCCCAGACTCTGAAGATGAATTCTTTGACTATAATGGACACTTCTGCAGGAGTCCACAAAAATTTAAATAGAAAAGTAGGGGGTGCACAGTGGACCTTTTACCAGATTAACCAACACCAGGGATTATTAGTAAAAATAGTATTTTTCAACCTCCATCCCCAAAACCTACTTAAATCAATTGATGTGTCTAGGAGGTTATTTCATTTTTGGTTGTTATTGTTGTTGTTGTTAATAGAAACGTAGAGTTTGATATTGGAGCAGAGCCCAGAGAACAGATGAGGAGACAAAAAGGAAGGGTTGAGTCTGTCTCCTACTGAGACTCAAAGGCCAGGTGTCTGCACTCTGTGGAGAGACCTTACAGAAAGAAATTATCAAAATTTGCTTTAAAAGATGTAGAATACAGTGAAAGCTACTTTAAGGCAAAAAGAAATATATTCTATCTGTCTCTTTTTCCAACAGAAGGACAATTTTTAAAAATTGTAACAGTATGTGTTCGCAGGAATGTAAGAAAACGGGCCTCTCATGCAGTGTTGGAAAGATGGTAAATGAATGTTTTTGGGAAGACCATTTAGCAGAATATTCTAAAACATATAAGATACTTACCATCTGATCCAACAATTTGTCTTAGGAGCCTCTATCTGAAGACTGTCATACACATACACAAAGATGTACACGTAAGTATTTTCATTGTGTTAATGCCTATAGTAGCAAAAACTGAGAAAGTCACTGTTATAGGTTAAAGTGTGTCCCCCAAAAAAGATGTGTCAAAACCCTAACCCACAGTACTTCAAAATGTGTCCTCATTTGGAAATAGGCTCATTGCAGAGTAGTTCAGATAAGGTCATACTAGAGTGAGATGGGTCCTTAATCCAATATGGCTGGTGTCCTTATAAAAGAGAATACCTTGTAAACACAGGCACGCACAGAGGGAAGACAATGTGAAGATACACACTGAGAAGATGGCCAGGTGACTAGAGTGATGCATCTACAACCCAAAGAAAACAAAGGATTGCTGGCAAACACCAGAAGCTACAAGAGACAAGGAAGGACTCTCCCCGGACCTGTCAGAGAGAGCATGATCCATTTGGCACCAGGATTTCAGGCTTCTAGCCTCCAGAGTACCTGACAAATTTCTTTGTGTGAAGTAACTCAGTGTATGGTATTTTGTTACAATAACCCTAGAAAATGAATACAGTCACATACTGTATAATGGTACAATTATACCAAAAATAACACCCTTAAAGGTAGACCAACATGCAGGCACAGCAATCATAGCAATGAATTATTTTCAAAAAAGGCAAGCCACTGAAAAATGCACATAAATAAGACAAATATATATACACTACTTGCATATATCTGTGTGTGTATATATATATACCTATTTATATATATGGATTATATACAAACATGCACACACATGCATACACACACACATACACACACATGTTTATATTTGTAAGTGGATTAGAAGGATCTAAACCAAATTTTTAACTGTGTTTCATGCTATCGTCTACATTGCTTCAAACTTTAACAATAATAATGTAGTTGAGCTGGGCATGGTGGCTCACACCTGTAATCCCAGCAGTTTGGGAGACCAAGGTGGGCAGATCACTGAGAGTCAAGATTTCAAGACCAGCCTGGCCAGCATGGTGAAACCATGTCTCTACTAAAAATACAAAAAAAAAATTCGTTGAGCATGGTGGCGCACGTCTGAAGTCCCAGCTACTCGAGAAGCTGAGGCTTGAGAATCACTTGAGCCCAGGAGGTAGAGGTTGCAGTGAGCTGAGATCACACCACTTCACTCCAGCCTGGGTGATTGAGCAAGACTCTGTCTCAAATAAATAAATAAATAAATAATAAACAAACAAACAAACAAATAAATAAATAATGTAGCTGTAAAATATTCATGTAACTTTAGAAATAAAAGTATTTTCTTGAAACTTTTTAAACAATTTTATATATTGTTGACTGGATTGACTGGACACTGTAAAACTAAAGTCAAAAGAACTGTACATAAACATTATACCTAGATGGTAAAGTCATTTCTCATGGGAAAACAGATTAATAATTCTGAAACTGCTCCACATGTATACTGGTTGAACAAGTAAGTAAAAAGTAGCTGATAGTAGGAGCCTAGCTTCTACTTGTTGGAAAAGAAGGAAATAAAAATGCAAGAGGCAAAGACAAGAATGAACTATGTGGTACTAGGTTAGATTTGACAACATCAGTATGAACTCATTTTAAGTTAACAGGATAAAGAATTATAGATACGTATGTATACACAGATTAGTGTATATATATGTACATTTTCCAATTCTGTTCACTGAAGAGGGCCTACAAACAATGACATCCTAGTTGCAACAAACATACCCAGTACCCAGAATTTGGTTTCTACTACTATTTGTCAATAAAAGGAGCCAGGGATTCATTTGTTGAAGAGATTGTCCTTTCCTGCTTGAATGGTCTTGGTATCTGGGTTAAAAATCATTTGACCGTACACGTGAGTGTGTATTTCTGGGCTCTCTATTCTATTCCATTGGTCTATATGCCTCGTTTTTATGCCAGTACCACACTGTTTTGATTACTATAGCTTTGTAATAACTTTTCAAATCAGGAAGTGTGAGACAGCTAATTTTGTTCTCTTTTTTTCAAGAATGTTTTGGTTATTCAGAGTCCCTGAAATTCCATAAGAATTTTAGCACAATTTTTTAATAAATCTAAAACTATTCTAAAACAAAAGTTTCATTCATAAAATAATTTATTATTTGTAAAATATTTTATTCTTATTTGTAAAATAATTTATTATTAATGGTTTTTTCTGTCAACAAATAGATATTGCTATTTCTTTTAACAACTACAAAATGCACTATTGTATGTATGCACTATTTACACAATTTTTTATTGATGGACTTTGGGTGTTTGCCAATGTTGTGCTCTTTAAACTGCTCCAGTGAACATCCTTGTACATATACCTTTTCTAACAAGTGTAATTATCTTTTCAGAAGGCAGTACTTGAAGTAGGATTACTAAATCAAAGGATATGCTCATTTTAAATGTTGATTTCTACTACCAAACTGCACTATAAATTACTATTATCAGTTTATATCCTACCAACAGTTAATAAGAGAGATTGCCCTTCTCTTCATGTGAGTTTCATCTTTTTCATCCTTGCTAATTTGATAGGCTAAAATTTGATATCTCTTTCTTGCTTTAACTTTCTTCATTTAAAATCAACTAAAACCTTAAAGTTGAGCATTACATCCTCAGATCATCATGTGAACTTAAAGCTTTAACTTTTTCCATTTTCTCCAGTAGAAATGCTTTCAGAGACTAGCTCTTGATCTAGCATAGAGAAGTTATAATTTTATAGAAATCACAATGAGGCGTCTTTGCTACATGCCATAGAAAGCAACTGTAATTAACTTTACCAGAAGATAACATATTGAAAGCATATCACAAGAATCACAGAAGTGACAGAAGGCTGGAGAATTAGTTTTCTTAAAAAGGAGGCAAGGACTCCTAAGAGTAAAGCCACAAGAACCCTTAAGCAAGGAGAATGTGACCAGCATATTGCCACAGATGTAATGAATAAACTTCTGCTATCCTTTGTATCCTTCACTCAATATTCAAAAGTCCTGAGAGTCTCTAATTGGTCAGGTCTAAATCACATGGCTATCCCTTGACTGCACCAAAGAGGGAAAACTGACTCCTTCAGTTTCCACAGGGTCACTGGTGTAAATACATTATTAAACTAATTTATTTAATGGGCAAAAAAAATAACCAACAAATCTATCTAAAAATACTAACAGGCTGGGCACAGTAGCTCATGCCTGTAATCCCAGCACTTTGGGAGGCCACGGTGGGCAGATCACCTGAGCTCAGGAGTTCAAGACAAGCCTGGCCAACATGTTGAAACCCTGTCTCTACTAAAAATACAAATATTAGTCAGGCGTGGTGGCATATGCCTGTAATCCCAGCTACTCAGGAGGCTGAGACAGAAGAATTGCTTGAACTCGGGAAGCAGAGGTTACAGTGAGCCAAGATCACACCACTGCACTCCAGCCTGGGTGACAGAGCAAGACTCTGTCTCAAAAAAAAAAAAAAAAAACAAAAACTTAACAAAAAAATTAATTATATTTGACTTTATCAATAATCATGAAATATAAATTAAAATATTTCTTTCTAATTGGCAAAGTATAGTTTTAACTCTGAATAAGTAATTTAAAATAGGTGAATATGTGCCTTTTATATATAACTCAAAAAGAATAAATTCAATGTGAATCTCTCCAAATCATGTATGTAGTATTCTTGCCAAAAATAATTAACCTGAATTTAATTATGAGATAATAATCAGAAAAAAATCCAGATTGTGTAACTTTACATAAGACAACTGACTGGACTCTTCATAAACACAAAGATCATGACAAAACAATAAACAGTGGGAGCAGGAATATTCTAGACTAGAGGAGACCAAGTAGTGTCCTTTAATCTAACGATATGCAATGCACTATCCTTGATTGGATCTTGGATAGGAAGGAAGGAAGGAAGGAAGGAAGGAAGGAAGGAAGGAAGGAAGGAAGGAAGGAAGGAAGGAAGGAAGGAAGGAGAAAAGGAGGGAGAAAGGGAGGGGAGAGGAAAAAGGGAGAAGGAAAGGTGTAAAGAAAGGATGGAAAAGGGGAGGGAGGGAAGAAAGAGGGAAGAAAGGAAGTTATAGCTACATAAAAGGCATTTGGGGGACAATTGAAGAAATTTGAATATGGACTATATATTTTATAAAGTATTATTATGTTACTGTTAAATTCCTTTAAAAATAGCATTAAGATTTTGTAGAAGAGTTTCTTTGCTTTTAGGAGACACATGCCAAAATAGTTAAGAATGAAATATCATGATATCTGCAACTTCCTTTCAAAGGGTTCAGCAGCAAAAGTAACAACATGAGATTCCATTACAAGGCATTAATCACACTAATACTTAAAATAGAAAAATAATGGTTATAGTCCAAATGTCCTTAGTGGAAATGTCTATATAATGAGATTACAGACATTAAAATATTTTTATGATTTTGGTTGTTTCGCCTCCAAAGAAAATGTATTATTTAAGGGGATCTTTTACAAAAGGTTGCCTTTTCAAAAGGAAATATTTTTAACGTGATTTCTTTGAAATACAATAAGCACAAAAGAATCACCAAGCCTAATGCAAAGGCCAATACATTTTTGAAGTAGCATTCCAATATCTTATTCATCAATTCTTTCAGATTTAAGGATTGCATACAAACAAACCCATTGGCAAAAATGTGATTTTCAAAACTTACATGGTTTCTTCTAACTTTGGCTTCTGTAGTCCAAACAAGAACTAAGTTCGAAAGACAGAAATGCGACTGTGAACAGTCAGTTATGTACTATGCAGGTTAGGATGGCTGAAATCATAGATTTGTACAAACTTTAAGATATTTTGCAATAGGTTAGACACTAACCATTTATCAGCTAACATCTAACTCCTAAAAGGCAAGAAATATTCAAGAAGGGAAACAATATGGAAGGAAAAGTTAAGTGCTGAGGCATAAAAAGTCATAAAGATAAACTTTACCTGCCTCTCTTTTTTCCTAGGTTCAGTCCTAGCATTTACATAAAACTCTCCCTAAACTCCTTTACACTGTACACTTAACAAGGATTTCATGTCATCTTCGGTATATGCGCATAGGTTACTGATTTGTTCTATCTCCCTGTTGCCAGACAATAGGAAGAGCAGAGAGAGTTGAGTTGCAATATCTTAGGTCTACAAATGGGACCATTGGGAAAGGCATTTTTCCTGTGCAACCTGTCTTCTCTGACTGAAACCTATTCAGTAAGACTCTTCATTCCTGACCTCCTGGCCCCTTGACACTGATCTGTCCTAAAGAGGATGGCAATATATTGCCTGTCAAATTTATATTAGAAAGCCATAGCATAAGGTCCTTATTTTTATATTGCACACAATGCTTTATGTCAAAGTTTGATAAACATGAAATCACATTTTCAAAGGCTAAAAAACAAGTGTCAGTCAGTCAAAAATAGTTGACCACTGTGAGTGTCTCACTGGTTGACCTTGAACTCCTCCATGACTTGGAGGTCAATAATATGCCATTAAAGAAGAAATTTCTTATAGATTTGTGATAAACTCATTTCTTAGACTAAGATCTTGACATTAGAAACAATTTTAAGTTGTCCATCTTTAAACACCTACCTAGTAAATTAAAACATGGACCTATAAATGGATCAATCTTCCTTTCAATTGTGTAATGAACTAACAATTTTCATGCAATGAAACTGATGTTAGTAGGAGTTAGACATGTATATCTACTACACGAAGAACACTAAGATTTCAATAGAAGTTCAGGCCTAATAAAAGAGGAAATCAAGTATAAGAAAAATAAAGAATGTCCAATATTTCACTACTATTTTATTTATACATGATAGAAGAAAGTTAGCAGGTAGTATTATGCAAGCATATTCAAAAGTCTGAAAGAATTGTGAAGTTTGCCATGTATTATATTATGTCTATTATATACCATTTAAATATTGTTCTTAGGTTTATAATATATCACACAAATATATTAATTGATGCTTTTCAAAGATTTTCAGGGTCAGTTTTTAATATCAGATATTAGGGGATTAAACGTAACCCAAGACAGACTTACTCTGTTTAGACAGTAGAAAGTATCATGTACAATCCTTAATTACTTTTAAAATGCACTTCTTTCCTAGAAATAATGAGTTTTGTTTGCTAGCTTTTTGTTTATTTGCTTGTTTGGTTTTGCCTTTCTGAGGAAAAAAAAAAACAAAACAGAGAGACAAAAGGAATTAATTTGTATTTCCCTTTCTTCAGTTTCTCCAAATATCAAAGTCATGAGCAGAGAGATTTTAAATGAATAGCACAGACCTGTTACAGCCATTTATAGACTATTATAATGGCCATCCTTTTGTGTTTTTTATCCTTCGAAGGCTAAAACTTAGCTTACCATCCTCCCAGGTATGTACAATGGGCACAAAACATACCTTATAATTTCTCAACTATGATTTTTTAAAAAGTTATATCCGCCTGAATATTCTGCAGAAGTACAAGGGCATGGCTATAGGTTACCGTCCCTAAATATTTGTCAAGTATGTTCTGCAAATGTTTTCAACCATGTGATATTCTGTACTGTGTCTTCCATATCAGATGAACTGTGACTGAAAATGCTGGGCAGCTTTATGATTATTTGGCAATCAGAATTCTTTATCCCACTTGAGTTTCCAACTCAGATAATTAAGTTCACTACACTTTAGTGTCTATGTAGGTTTCCTTACTGCCATTTGTTCAGATTTAAGTAAAGAAAGTCGCTGAGGGGAAAACAGCCCTTAAACCTTACACTTAGTAACTTTAGACTCACATCCACTTGCAGAAGAAATACATGACAGATCTATTGTTCTGTATTAGCAGGACACTGTCCCAGTATATGAACACATGCAAACTACTCAGGAAGGCCTTTGAATATTTAAGGCAAGACACTAGTGGCTCATCCCAGTGGGAACCACAGAAAAGGGGAACCTGATTAAATTTAATGTCATTGTCACTTTTTTTTCATTGCGAAGAATTATATAGGTAGCCATAGCTACCACACTGTTCAGACAGCATGACCACAATATTCCCCCTCAGAGGTTGGCGTCAAGGACTGAATTATTCACTCAAAGAATGTGATTCATTGCTGGATCTGGTTCTTACAAGATTAAAAGAGTCATCAGTACATAAAATGCATATACATACTCTAGGAGCAGAAGTAAAACAAACCATCACAATCTTTTGATCACTGATTAGGCTTTTAAAGAATAATATGTTAAAAATTATAAATAGTTATTAGCATAATTTAGACTGCGAGCTCAAGTATTTCCTTTTTTCCCATTTAAAATCAATTTAAAGTCAAAAAGTTTTCATACAAACTATTGGAGGAGTTTAGAATGAGATCCTCTTCTTATTCTAGTCCTTTTAAAAGGAAAGTTATTGACTTGATATTTAATTAGCTCTTCTATGGTATCCAGTATCTCTGGGTAAAACCTAATTCATAAAATTGTTTGTTCAGCAACACCAAGAAGCATTATAATAACAGTGTTTACCATATACATTATCCTTTATTAAAATGTAATTTTTCTTATGTCCCTAAATTTACAATCTTCCTTTGCCTGGATATGTATTTCTAAATGTGCAGTCATTTCCAAACATTAACATTTCATCTGGATAAACCAAATAAATATGTTTTTTAAAGTAAAACTGTTAACAATTAAAACTTTAGAGAGTTTTTACTTATTCATCTTAGCTAATCAAATAATATTATCTCTTACAGAAGAAAACATGCTATTATTTAGCCATCTATGTTAAATTTCTTAGGTGTCATGCCAGATTTCATATTATTTTTTATAACTATCAGGTCCTGCTGTTTAAAAGGTAATATAAAAGTGAATGCTAGCTGCTGCATAAGGTAGTCCACCAAGGAAGTAATTGATGGCTTTTGATAAACTCAAGGGACTAATAAGAAGCTTTCTCTTGCAGAATGTCAGTTCATCAGTTCCAACCCAGTCCATGTGGGCCTGAGTGAAAGCTACACTACCTGAGTGTCACTCACTGGAGTTTATAATGTGAACTGGAGGCAGACCCAGTCTGATTAATCATGGACACAAGTCTGCAACCCAGCGCCCACCATCATAATTGGCTCCCTCGTTTGAAGTCTCAGGAGACTGAACGGGCAATGGAATTTGAACTACCAACTCATTCTGGTCTCACCAGGGATAGATGAAGGCTCCCTGGTGGGGATACTCAGAGAAGCTAGTAATGCTGCTATTGTGCCTTAAACCTGTCCTGTAGAAAGAGAACTTCCTCTGTACAAGTACACACTTAAGCACCTTTAAAATACCAAATAACTCACTCTGCATACACAGGCTTAAAGCAATATTATTTTATGGTTGCCTAAATTAAAATGTATGTGAGCTCCTTTATTTGTTTTAATCTGCTTGGTAACAATTTTTAAGATATTAATTATATAATGAAGACCTTAATTTGTACTCTAAAACATAAACACAGTATCATCCAGTAAAATTTTATTTCCTGAGATTGACCTCACATCTAGAATTTTTTAATACAATCTTATTCCACAGTATAAAAACATGCTAATGTCAAGTTCAGAGACTATAATTATTATTTAAATTAGATGCTTATAGAGAAATCACCTTATGGAGAGTAGGTTGTTTACCATGGAATTTATGAGAAGACAACTGTAAACAGAGGAAGCTTTGGAGATGCAACTTTGTCCCTGAAATACCAAGGGATATTTTCCTCGGTGAAATGTTAAACAATGTGCCTTCAACAATAAACTGACAATGCCTTTCCTGAGGCTTGTAGCCTGGTCACGGTGTTGATCCTGCCTTTTCTTCTTAATGTGCTCCCATACCAGAGACATTACAATGGTCATTCACAAAAACTACAGTACAGAGAAGTTTAAGATGCTTTTTCTGTAATGTTTCTTTCTTCCATCTGCAGCTGGGGGTTTACAGCTGGTGTCTTTTTTTTTTTTTTTGGTTACCTGAATGGATTTCTGCTTAACTGTACCAGCTTGCCATTCATTGTGGCAATAGGTCCAATCAGAATATTTTAGTGTTTTCTGGCTTCTGAGTTACCTTTTACTCTTCAAACAGTGTTAAGGCTAGTTTTGCTAATGTGAATATTTTGTTCTTTAATATCTTAGTAATATTCCTTTATAAATATCTGAAACCCATATAGTAACTAATACTTTCAAACAAAAATGATTGAATAAATTTTAACTAAGGTCTATGGGTAAGAAATTTTTCTTTTCAAATTGGCTGTAAACAGAAAAGAGATTATTAAAAATAGAATTAACCACAGATAGCTTCCTAATATTGAAGCTGTAGATGTTTATGATAGTTATAGAAACTAGAAAAAAACGAGGCATAAAATAACTAAAATTAGGTTCTCTGCTTCTTAGTCTATATTCTATCTGGGACTAGAGATGGAAATGACTCAGTCCAAGGCCACTACTAAAATTGTCCAAAACCAAATACTAAAATATCATAAACAACTGTTTTAATGACTCTGTAACATGCATATTTATAAAAACAATCACTTAAGCACCTTTAAAATACCAAATAACTCACTCTGCATACACCATCTATGAAATTTTTCCTATGTGCCAGGCATTATATATAATACTTTATATTATTGTATTAAATTAATTCACACATTATCAAACCTATTGGCGTATATATAAATATGCCCATTTCACACTGAGGAAACTGGTGATTAGGCAGGCTGGGTAAATTGTTTAAGATCTGAAATGATCAAGTAGAATTTGAATTCACGTCTTCCTAACTTCAAAACCCTTGCTCTTGTATGCTGTATTATACAGCTTCTCCATATGTACGTAATTGGATAGTCATCACCTGTGGATTTTTTATATACTACTATCCAAATATTTATCCCTTGGAAGATTTTCCCTGGCATGTGTTAACATTGGCTTTGATTTACTTGACAAACTTAATTCTTACCAGATAAGTGACCTTGGGTATCATTTTATCTCTGAATTTCAACTCTCTCTGATCTCCAGAACAAGGTAAATAAACTGGATAGGTCTCTAACAGTCTGAATCAGTTAGCTTCAACAGCATAATAAACTATGCTAGACTAAAAAACAACAAACAAAAACAAAACAAAACAAAAAACTTATGTATGTATTCACTCATGATTTGGGGGGTAAGAAAACTGGATTGAACTTAGACAATGGCTCCTGTGCTAGCCTTGGCTGGGCTCAATCATGTATCTGGGGTAATTGACCATCTCAGTTTTCCTGCCAAATGAAGATGAGTTGGACACCCTACATGTGTCTCTGATCAGCTAGTATTCAAAGTTTCCCTCTCATGTAGGGAGACCAGTTGGTTGTCTACTGAAGCAACATGGTAAGTGAGCCATGAATCTGATCACCCTGCCAGGCTTGCCAGGCTCATTCACATTGTAGTAGATATAGGATTCACAAGACCAGCAAGAGAGGCAAGCCCCAAAAAGCCGAGTCCTTATCTCTATTACACTTGCTACTCTCCTACCATTCAAAGCAAGTCACATGGCCCAGATTCAAGTCATGAAGAAATAGATTCCACTCTTTATGGAAGGATATGCAAAGTTACACTGTTTAAAAAAAAAAAAAAAGGTATATAAATGGATGGAAAGAATTTGTAGCCATTTTTGTAATCTACTACAAGATCATTTCCTGCCCTAAAATCAGGATTTGTATGTTCATCTACAAGCTCTATGTCAAAACACCCACGTGAGTAACGGAAGTTAAGTAACAGCAATTATAGTTTACTTCAGCCAGTTCCAGCTGCTATAATAGAATACCACAGATTGGCTAGTTCAGACAACAGAAATTTATTTCTCACAGTTCTGGAGGCTGGAAAGTCCAAGATCATGGTGCCAGTGTCGTCAGATTCTGGTGGGGGTCCCTTTTCTGATTTGTAAATGGCCCTCTTTTAGTTGTATTCTCACGCAGTGGGGAACAGAGAGAGGGGGAAGCTCTCCTGTTTCTTCTTGTGAAGGCATTAATCCCATTCATAGGCCTCCATCCTCGTAATGTATTCACCTTCCAAAGGCCCCACCTCCTAATTCCATCACACTGTGGGTGATTTCCACGTATTTCAACATAAGAGTTTAAGAGAAACACACTCAGTCCATAGCATAATCTGTCTGTGGCTATACTGCTCTGAATAATAAGTAAACAATGTAGCTAGTTAACTTGTCCCAAAACTGGTTATTCCATTTGATGAGTTTGCTTGGACCCCTTGTGTGGGAAGTGGACTAGGGGTGAGTTTGCAATGATAATCTTAACATCATCTTTCTTCTTTCAACTTCTGTTAAGATTAAATATGAAAATATATTCAAAACCAGGACATATACACTGAGTAGCATTTTTTATGTAGTTTACAGTGTAATCTAAAGGGGCCCCAAAAGGCTCAGTGACCCCCAGGCTCATGACTGAGGGCAACCCAACGATCATTGCTTCCCCTATTAGAAAGTTCTTTGCAACATGAAAGGAAAAAAATGTTTAAAAAGAAGGGAGTGTTTCATACAGCAAAATGGATTGGATTATATTTATAAATAATGAATAAGTATACAAGTACCATATATCTACGCATACA
>NW_012109053.1:361847-372134 GCF_000951045.1 Mandrillus leucophaeus
TGCTGGGATTACAGGCGTGAGCCACCGTGCCCGGCCTCCTTCTCAGCTTTTGGAGGCATCCCACAGTTGCCTGCCACGTGGCCCTCTCCACAACATGACAGTATGCTCCTGTAAGGCCAGGAGAAAAATCTCTCCACCTTATTTAAGCACTTAACTTGATTAGGTCAGGCCTACCCTCAATCAACTGACTAGGGACCTTGATTACATCTGCAAAACCCCTTTTGCCAGGTAACGAAACATAATCAAGGAGTGACGTCCCATTATATCCACAAGTCCTGGCCTCATGCAAGTAGAAGGGATTATTCAGAACGTGTGCACCAGAGGATGGGAATCTTGAAGGACATCTTAGAGTCCTGCCTACCACATATGGCAAACACTAGTTTATAATTCTCTCGTATAAGAATTTCTATTCTTCTGTTTTGTCATTAGCTTTTGGTGAAAAAATGATCTAAGATACAGTCTAAAAAAGATGCAGTCTTTTATTTTTATTTTTTTTCCTTGAAATGGAGTTTCACTCTTGTTGCCCAGGCTGCAGTGCAATGGCACCATCTCTGCTAACTGCAACCTTCCTGGTTCAAGTAATTCTCCTGCCTCAGCCTCCCAAGTACCTGGGCTACAGGCACGTGCCACCACATCTGGCTAATTTTTGTATTTTTAATAGAGATGGGATTTCACCATGTTGGTCAGGCTGGTCTCGAACTCCTAACCTCGGGTGATCCACCTGCCTTGGCCTCCCAAAGTGCTGGGATTACAGGCATGAGCCACCATGCCTAGCCTAATCTAAGACACAGTCTTTCTGTTTCTTGGGACGGGCACAGTGACTTATCCCTGTAATCCCAGCACTTTGGGAGGGTGAGGCAGGCGGATCACGAGGTCAGTAGATGGAGACCATCTTGGCTAACACAGTGAAACCCCGTCTCTACTAAAAATACAAAAAATTAGCCAGGTGTGGTGACACACGCATGTAGGCCCAGCTACTCAGGAGGCTGAGGCAGAAAAATCACTTGAACCCAGGAGACAGAGGCTGCAGTGAGCTGAGATCACACCACTGCACTCCAGCCTGGCAGAGTGAAACTCCATCTCAAAAACAAACACACACACACAAAAATTGTTTCTTTATGTTTTGTTGCAATAAGAAAAAGATTCCCCAAACCATATTCTGTTGTCCCTTTATGGAGCTCTATCTAATAAATTTCTTGTAAAGCTTACTAGGAGATGTCTTGCTTTTCCTGGAAAAATTAAGATTTTTTTTCTCTCTTACACTAGTAATATATAATGGACTTTATCTCTTTTCCCTTTGGTTGCCTTGAAGCTCAAAGTCAAATCTAAATGGACCTTTTTTGTCTGTATCCGGTGGAGGAAAGTTCCTCTCTATTCTTAAATTCTTATTCATATTTTTATAGTGCTGGCTTTAGTTCTTGATTTTATATATGTTTTCTCCGTGCTCGTCACAAATAAAAAAGAAGAGGCATGACAAATATATAGATTAGATAGACAAAAGAGGGATAGAAAAATAATGAATTAAAGACAAATGAAATAAATAAGTAGTGATAAGAGAAAGAGACAAAGTAATGATCATGTATTCTTCCCATTTTATAGACTACCTATTCAATTCCATAAATGTGTATACCTGTCCTTGTATCAATATCCCACCATTTTATTTTAATAGCGCTATAAGGCTTTATTGTCTAGCAGGGCCTTGTTTTCACATTGCAAAACTTCTTTCATAAAAAAAAATTCAGTGATAAAATCAACAATAATCAATGACTTTAAATATTAATTTTAGCATTTAATATTCACTAATAAATTCTTTTTACTTTGAGCTCTCAATTTTTTATTCTTTTTGAATATATTGGGTCTGATGCCGTATGGATGTGACTTTGCCAAAATTTTGGAGTTATGATCCTTTCCTTGCCACATTCATATCTCTCTAGAAGCATTAAGCCAATTTTAAATCCACAGAGCTTATATCTTTTTCAGACTATTTCTACCTCGCACTTATATAACCAAATTTATTTGGCGTTAGACTCCATCCTATTATATGTGAACTCTTCACCTCATACAAGGTCTCAGAAGAATTTTTAAACATGAGACCTGGGATGCAGAGAGACAGAAAGGACTTGAAGGAATTAATGATGATCCCATAAGGCAAGTGGAGCGTTTCACACAAAATTTGGGTTCATCTATACACTTCCTGGAGAACCCAGTGAGAATGCCAACTCACAAGACATTATTTGGGACAAATATGTTCTGGGAGACAACTAAGCTCAAACTTGTTTGCCATTAGTTTAGTGATGATCTTAGAAGGAAGAGTAATTTTTCCTTTAGGGTAATTTTGAGGACCAGTCAAATCTTAAACCTAAAAGGTAACCTGCTAACTATTTAACTTCTATTTTCACACCATTTTTATAGATAGTTGGTTGATTCTGCTGACTGTTGGGCTGGGTAGTGGCGAGGGACAATAGGCACAGAAGAACGAATACAGATAACGGTATTTCCTGACCCAGGAAAACCAAAAAGGCAATTTGAGTGCCCAAGATCTAGGCCCTTCTTGTCTTCAAGAAAGATATAAAGAACGTTATGACTTTCTAAGTCCTCCTTTTGTACTCAAAGACCTGGAGGGGATGTGTATACATAGTAAAGAGGTAACGAATATTATTATTATAAAAATAGAATTATTGAAATCACTCTTATATAATATATACCTATCTATAGAAAAAGTATCAACACTAACTTACTGTACTCCAACTTGAGACCTTATTTAAATATCCTATTAATACTTCCATATTGTTAGAAGAGTTGAAGAGTGAAGTGTTCTACTATTAGGGTTTTAATTTTTTTTTTTTTTTTTTTGAGACAGAGTTTTGCTCTGTAGCCCAGGCTGGAGTACAGTGGCATGATCTCAGTTCACTGCAACCTCCACCTCATGGGTTCAAGTAATTCTCTGCCTCAGCCTCCCGAGTAGCTGGGATCACAGGCGCCCACCACAATGCCCGGCTAATTTTTTGTATTTTTAGTAGAGACAGGGTTTCACCATCTTGGTCAGGCTGATCTTGAACTCCTGACCTCATGATCCACCCGCCTCGGCCTCCCAAAGTGCTGAGATTACAGGCATGAGCCACCGCACCCAGCCAGGGTTTTACATTTTAAGATATTACTGATTGCTTAAGGAGAGCATCCCACCCCAAGACATACGCCAGGCTACTGCCCTGCTCCCTTGACCTAATTTTTTAGCAAGATCCAGATCTAAACACATTCTAATTTTTATCAACGTGCAACCGTGTATCTTACCTCTAACTTTTAAAAAGAATTCTGAGGACTTCATTGATTATTCTCCTCAATGCCTAGAATGATGCAAACCATATTCTTGCTGCTCAGTTACCAGCAATTTTTTTTCTGGATGATTTCTGATACAGATACAACTTCCCGGAAAATGAGAGCGTTAAAGTGTGTCATTAAGGCAGAATCCACTTAACTCTTAGAATTCAATGGAAATAAGTTACAGGACAAATTATAGTATATGTACCATACTTTCATCTTTCAGATGAGGGAGAAAAGTGGTTTTTGAGTACTCCAAGTCCCCAAGTTTTCTTCATTTCTAAATAGCCCTTTGGGCTTTTGGTGTATACTATTAAAGATACTCATAGAGACACTAGAAGTTACAGACAAAATCTGTTCCTAGATCAGCTTTTAGGAGGTGTCAGAATTATCTTGCTTTGTTTACTTGAGCTCTTTGAACAGAGCCATGTTTGGATTAGTATATTTCTTCAAGTTTCCTTGGGAAAATTACCACGAATTGTTTCAGTTTCCCACTTAATGAAGTATTTAACATAAATGCTATGTTTGTGGGAAAAAATTCCCACAATAAGAAAACAGTATGAATGAGAAAACAGTACTTTATTTTGATAACCTCCTGTTGTATATATACAGATTATCTAGATTTACCAATCAAAGCAATTGCATTGATTTGTTTGTTTTTTGTTTGTTGTTGTTGTTGTTGTTTTAGATTGAAGACCTGTTTGATATTTTCGTCCTCTCTAGAACCGACTGGCCAATAGTTCAGTTTAGTTTATGTCAGTTAGAGAGAGAAACAGGGGTGACGAAGAGAGAGAGTCTTCCACACAGGTTACAAAGAAAGGGATTGATCTGAAAATTAATTTTGAAAACACATTAATTTAGAAAACAAATCCACACTAAGTGGTAAAATTCACTAGCTACTTCAACAATTGAAGTCAGTTTAAGTGCAGTTTTTTAAATTCACTGCAGATTCCTTCGTGATTAGATGCAGTGATCAAATCCTCAAAAGATTTTGGGAGTAGGGAAAACACAATACCATAAAGTTATAATTGTTCTAGGGAAAAATTGCTTAGGTGACTGGTAATCTGAAGGAAGACAGAGGACTGGCCTCACACTATCACATGATTAAGATACATTATTTATTTTATATCACCAAATGCTAATCTCAGATTACATTTCCATGGAGATGTCATAAATGACAATTCACAGGTACGTCAAATACTTGTGGTTCAAGTTCAGTGTAAATATTCTTAATACTTAGTAGTCCTGTTAACCTTGTTTAATAACATGGGGTGGGAGCTTGTGGGATAATTTCTTGTACTTCTCCTATTTACTGATTTCTATTCATTTCATTATTGAATTCAACTTACCAAAAATGTCAAAGAAAACAGAAAGACTGTCAATTTTTTTTCCATTTTAATGATCTCTGAAAAAAAATAAATGTCAGTGTCTCTAAAGACAATTCAGTTTCATTCAACGTAGTTTTCCAAAAAGTTAAGTTATTTCTCATTATATTTTTTAAAAATTAGCTTTTCTATGTTTTTCTTGAGAGACGAAATAGAGAATGTGTATACAAAATGAAAAAAAAAAAAACATGTAATTTTAAAAATGAAATAGTGGGAAGAAAAAAGTCTAACTGTCCACACACACACACACACACACACACACACACACACACACACAGTGCTCCAGAATGAGGGATGTTAACTCTGACTTGATCTTTAAAGTCAGCAAATATAACTCTCTGTACTTGTGCTAAAGATCTCAGCAGAACTTCATAACGTACCACTACTCATCAAATTTTGGATGATTAGGCATATCATAGTAGGAGCGAAAGAATGTAAGGGAAAAGACAATTGAGTCGGGGTCCTGTTACCAGATACAGTAGCATCTGCATAAAGCTTTCCAGGAGTCAAAGTACTGCTTAACTCAGCAAAGGAAGTGTGGCATCTAGTGGACATTTAGTTTCTGCAATACTTTTCTGTATTTTGCAGAGAAATCAATCTGATATGTGATAGATCTTTGTGGTTTAATGGTTTTGTTGTGATTGTTTTTGTTGTTTTAAACAAGTCATGTTTTTATTTTCCACATTAAGTCTGAATTTTTTAACTAATTCGGCAGTAAAATTCAAGCTGCTCATATGAAAATAAATTGTTTAGGATCTACAGTTCTACATACTGATACTTTTCTGTGTGCTTACTTTTTATTTTGAAAATTATTGCAACCTAAGTTTCTTAAATTATACTTACATGACATAAAATATTTTTATCTTTCTTAGAATATTTTCACAAAATATGAAAAAGATTTCACATTTCTTAGAACATTTTGTGAACTATGCAAAATGTACTGCTTCATGTCGTGAAAATCTTATAAATCAGAGATTTCAAGTAATAACAGAGATAGTGAACTTGAAATTCACAGAGTCCTAAGATACACATGAACTTTATTTTGGAAAACAATACTTTCAATCCATGGCATTTTAAATTACAGAATTACAAAAATGTTGTAGCCTTTATTAATTTTAAGCTATTCACTGATAAAATTGTCCCAATAAACAACATTGTTCCGATAAAATCTTCTATATATTTATCATGACCCCCAAATACATTAACATACTACATTATGGAATCATATTTCAGAATTCACCTTCATCTTCTTGTCAAATAAGTCAAGTGTTTTTTAAAAATGTATAAATGTGGTATTTATTAAAAGTTGAGCAATTTCAAAATAGTTTATTGTTTTTCTAAGAATTGATAAACTTTCAAGTTATCAAAACCTCTTGGCAAGCTTTAGCTTTACTCTAAAATATTATATCTTTAATATTGACTCCCCAATGTTTTCATACATTTGCTAATATATCCTGATAGAGTTAGCTTTTCAGAAATAGGAAACACTAAAGACTAATTTGTGATTTCAAGTGGGCCATCAAAAATGGCTTGGGTTTTTCACCACTTGGAGGAATAATAGAAGCATATATTCTGTTCGTGGTTTGGTCCCCCCTAGTGGACATCAAGTAACACTGTAAATTAAAATTCTTACATAATAATGCAGTGGTCAAAGTAATAGAGACTAGTTGTAGGTTAAACTGAGGAACTAAAATGTTCATGTTCCTGTGATATGTGTGAATTTTACAGTTCACACATAACTTAGTATCTAACCATCTATTGTTCAAAATGTGGAGGAAAGATCTTTAAATAATCTATAAACCCATGAAGAAAATTATATACTCCCAAAGTTAATGTCTTAATGGCTTGAGGAAATTTGAAATAAGACACTTATTTATCTGGAAACCCTCTTGTTTATTTCTGAGATAGATAAATAATCATCTATATGTTGTTCTGTGAGACTTTCGTAAATTTGGAAATATCTCTTCTACTTCCTAAAAGACACCTCACTGTAAAAATTTTGCAGTGGCTTCTTAAGTGCACAATAGTATTTTTTAAAGGGAAAGCTTTTTGTTCCCTTATAATGATATCCCTTCACGCATAATCTTCCACATTTTTCTCAAATAAATGAATAAACTAGAAAATTTAATGGAAAGACTCAGTGAATGTTTAAGGTAATATTTGTGTTCAACAAAATTTGCTGTTAATCTACCATTTCTAAAAAACATTTTATTCCTGACCTTAGGGATATGCAGTAAACTAAATGAATAGTAATATTTTATCTACTTTAAATTTAGCATCCGGGCGGGGTGGCTCATGATGTAATTCCAGCACTTTGGGAGGCCAAGGTGGGCGGATCGCCTGAGCCCAGCAGTTCGAGACCAGCCTGGCCAACATGGTGAAACCTTGTCTCTACTAAAAATACAAAAATTAGCCAGGTGTGGTGGCAGGCGCCTATAATCCCAGCTACTTGGGAGGCTGAGGCAGGAGAATTGCTTAAACCCAGGAGGCAGAGGTTGCAGTAAACTGAGATTGTTCCACTGTACTCCAGCCTGGGTGCCAGTGCAAGACTTCATCTCAAAAAAAAAAAATTAAATTTAGCAAACATTCTAGCTGATTTTCACAACTCCTTACCAAAAAAAGCAGAAATGAGGTTTTTTAATGATTTCAAACTTTCTGAATATTCAGTTTACTTACAGGAGACAATAAAAATAGTCAAAAAGTTTATAGTGGTAATCCTGCGCATTAGGATCTTGGAAAGGTCATCTTCATAGAGCAAAAGAATTTCTAGAAACAAGACTTTAGGATGATTAAAATCAGCAAAATTTAGTTATAATTACTATAATCTTAGCAAAGGTGTACTTTGAAAAAAGGTGACGGCCTCAGGCTGTGAAAATATTCATACACTTTTTCTTAAGAATTGTTGTCTTGGAAATTTGTCCCAACAGAAAGAAAATTAGAGAGAATGTTGTAAACATCAAAATAGTGCTCACAGCATTATAAAGTAAAAAATTAGAAACAACCTAAATAACAAAAGAAGAATGATTATGTGATTATGGAACTAGGTGAAATTTACTAAAATACCTATTATTATGAAAACTAAATAGCATTATAAACAAACACATTAAGAATAAAATTAGGCAATTTCTTGGGAATGAATTTTAGAATTTTTTTTTTCATTTCTTTCAGCTTCAAGAAGAAAAAGTTTTTAAAAAAAGCAGGAAAAAAAGACTAAAATATTTAGGTTAAGTAGGGTTTTTGCAGGTAGAAGGAAAACAGTGATAAACTGCCAGAGCTTGTTTTCTTCAGCATCCAAGAAACATCCTCTGCACCAGAAAGTCAATGTTTCTGTAGCTGATGGAGTGATAATGAAAATGAGCACACAGGGCCAGGTGCCGTGGCTCATGCCTGTAATCCCAGCACTTTGGGAGGCTGAGGCGGGCAGATCCCTTGAGGTCAGGAATTTGAGACCAGACCGCCCAACATGGTGAAACCCCGTCTCTACCAAAAAATACAAAAATTAGCCATGCATGGAGGTGCATGCCTGTAGTCTCAGCTACTAGGGAGGTTGAGGCAGGAGAATCTGTTGAACCCGGGAGGCAGAGGTTACAGTGAGCCCAGATGGCACTATTGCACTCCAGCCTGGGTGACAGAGTGAGACAACGTCTCAAAAAAACAAAGAAAAAAAAGGGAAGGGAAGGGGAGGGGAGGGGAGGGGAGGAGAGGAGAGGAGAGGAGAGGAGAGAAGGCGAGAAGAAGAGAAGAGAAGAGAAGAGAAGAGAAGAGAAGAGAAGAGAAGAGAAGAGAGAAAAGGAAAGGAAAAGAAAGGAAAGGAAAGGAAAAGAAAAGAAAAGAAAAGAAGAGAAGAGAAGAGAAGAGAAGAGAAGAGAAGAGAAGAGAAGAGAAAAGAAAAGAAAAGAAAAGAAAAGAAAAAAGAAAAGAAAAGAGAGCACACAGCACATGGCTGTCATATAGCTAGACTATGCTCATGAGGTCAAGGCCTACGTACCCTTAGTTCATGATGCGATCCCCCAAGTATACAAAATGTTGAAGGATGAAAAGAGAAGGAAAGATGGAAAGAGGAAGGGAGGGAGGTGAGGAGTGAATGGAGTTGCTCTGCAATGTCTGGGAATGGGAAGGACTGCTCTACTTTGGACATTTCAGCACTCTCCTATGCAAGCAGCCATGGCAAAATGCTGTAACATAACACAAATGCATTTTATACACATAGCTACGAATTATTTTAGTATTCGTTACAAAGTATCTACTGCTGGGGCTCAGAAAATACTACCCCAACAACTTTGAGCAGAAAGAGATTGGGAGGACCTCAGAAGCAAGACAGTCACCCTGACCTTCCCCTACCTTTCTGTGTGAGAGCTGGCCATAAAGAAAAGAAATTCTCTGACCTACCTTCTGTGAAAATAGGTCATAAGACCCTCATTCCAGGGAGGTCCTGCCCCATACTTTTTTTTTTAAGACAGGATCGTACTCTAGAGTGCAATGGTGCCATCACAGCTCACTGCAGCCTCGAACTCCCTGCCCCATACTTTAGGGAAAGGAATCCTACACAGAGAGGTCAAGAAGAATCTGAACAGACAGGCCTTTCTGGGTTTCCCCTGCTCGATCTATTACCATTAGATCACACCCTTTTATCCAATCACATTTCTATGCTGCTGTTTATTCTTCATCAAACCTAAGCATACGAATAAACAGTTTTCCCTGGGTCTTTGGGTCTTCATTTCTGAAGGCTCCTGTGTCACAAAAAACTTTGATGAAGTAAATGTGTTATGCTTTTCCCTTGTTAACCTGTCTTTTGTTATAGGAGTGTCAGCTGTTACCCTTATGGTGAGTTAGGAAATGTGTCCCACACTGGTGCCCCTACACCACAGGGTTTCTTTAGATCTTAAGTATGAGAGCCTTATGTAACGTCGAAAGCACTACACAAACATGGTAGCAGTATTAGTAGAGTAGTACCCCCTTCTCCATGGAGGATATGTTCCAAGACTCCCAGTGGATGCCCGAAACCATAGATAGTACTGAATCCCATATAGACCATGTTTTTCCTATATATACATACCTATGAAAAAGTTTAATTTATAAATTAGACATAGTTAGGAAATAACAGGTGCTGGAGAGGATGTGGAGAAATAGGAACACTTTTACACTGTTGGTGGGACTGTAAACTAGTTCAACCATTGTGGAAGACCGTGTGGCAATTCCTCAAGGATCTAGAACTGGAAATACCATTTGACCCAACCGTCCCATTACTGGGTATATATCCAAAGGATTATACATGCTACCATAAAGATACATGCACATGTATGTTTACTGTGGCACTATTCACAATAGCAAAGACTTGGAACCAACCCAAATGTCCATCGATGACAGACCAGATTAAGAAAATGTGGCACATATACACCATGGAATACCATGCAGCCATAAAAAAGGGTAAGTTCATGTCCTTTGTAGGGACATGGATGCAGCTGGAAACCATCATTCTCAGCAAACTGTCGCAAGAACAGAAAACCAAACACTGCATGTTCTCACTCATAGGTGGGAATTGAACAATGAGATCACTTGGACACAGGAAGGGGAACATCACACA
>NW_012109053.1:372354-378071 GCF_000951045.1 Mandrillus leucophaeus
GAGTTAATGGGTGCAGCACACCAACATGGCACATGTATACATATGTAACACGTTGTGCACATGTACCCTAGAACATAAAGTATAATAAAAAAATAAAATAAAATAAATAAATTAGATACAGTAAAAAATTAACAATAACTAATAATAAAATAGAACAATTCTAATCATATTTCAGCATCTCTTCTCCTGCACTGCAGGCCCATTATTAAGCAAAATAAGCGTTGCTTGAATACAACAACTGTGATACTGTGTCAGTCAATCTGTTAACTGAGAGGGCTAAAGCAAATAACAGGCAGGCCGCCAGTTGCATCTGCAGTGTGGATATGCTGGAGAAAGGGATGATTCACGTCCTGGGAGGGAGACAGCAGGATAATATAAGATTTCATCACACTACTCAGAACAGTGTGCAATTGAAGACCAAAGAATTTATTATTTCTACAATTTTTCATTTAACATTTTCAGACTGCAGTTGATCTCCGATAACACACTGCAGGTAGCAAAACCACACAGAGGGGGAACTACTGTATTGCTGTTTTTGCAGCAGCAATAATAGCTAAGACTTAGAGAGTGCTTACAAAAACATGTAGACACAGTTTTAAGTGGTATACATATGTAAATTAGTTCATTTAATCCTTACAACAACCTTACAAAGTGGGTTCTATTTTATCCTTATTTTACATATAGGAAAATGAGGCACAGAGAGAGGTTAACTGCCCAAAGCCACACAATTAGGAAATGGTAAAGTGAGGTTTTAGCCAATAATCCTAACTCATAAATCTGTGTGCTTCACCTCTGAGTCTCTTGAATATAATATTAGTAACAGAGGAATAGTAATAAGAATCTGATCCGGAATGCAGTCACGGGCTACAGAATGACATTGCAGTCAATGATGAACCGCATATACGACAGTGGTCTCGTAAGATTATAATGGAGCTGAAAAATTCCTATCACCTAATGACGTCTAGCTGTCATAAAGTTGTAGCACAGTTATTATTTTTACAAATTTAGTGTAGCTTAGGTGTATGGTGTTTCTAAAGTCTATACTAATGTACAGTTATGTCCTAGGCCCTTACCTTCACACACCACTCACTCACTGACTCACCCACTGATATAGTCTGGATGTTTTCATCTCTAAATCTCATGTTGAATTATAATCCCCAATGTTGGAGGTGAGGCCTGGTGAGACATTATGGGATCTTAGGGGCAGATCTCTCATGACATGGTGCTGTCCTCGCAATAGCGAGTGAGTTTTCATGAGATCTCGTTGTTGACAAGTGTGTGGCTGCAGGGAGCCGTGGCTCACACCCGTAATCCCAGCACTTTGGAAGGCTGAGTTGGGCAGATGGCTTGAGCTTAGGAGTTTGATACCAGCCTGGGCAATATAGCAATGCCCTGTCTCTACAAAAATAAAACAAAATAGCTGGGCTTGGTGCTGCCGACCTGTAGTCCCAGCTACTCAGGAGACTGAGGTGGGAGGATTACTTCAGCCTGGAAGGTCATGACTTCAGTGAGCCAAGATCATCCCACTGCACTCCAGCCTGGCCAACCAAGCAAGACCCTGTCTCAAAAGGAATAAATAAAACGTTAAAAACATAAAAAGCATGTGACACATGTTCCCCCCACCCCTCGCCACTGTCTCTTGCTCCCCCTCTTGCCATATAATACACTGGCTCCCCCTTTGCCTTCCACCATGATTGTAAGCTTCCTGAGGCTTCACCCAAAGTCAAGCAGGTGCCTGGTACCATGCTTCCTGTATAGCCTACAGAACTGAGAGCCAATTAAACCTCTTTTATTTATAAATTATCCAGTCTCAGGTTTTCGGGTTTTGTTCATTTGTTTGTTTGCTTGTTTGTTTGTTTGTTTGTTTTTAGACAGAGCTTCCCTCTGTCACCCAGGCTGGAATGCAGTGGCGCGATCTCAGCTCGCTGCAACCTCAGCCTTCCAGGTTCCAGCGATTCTCCTGCCTCAGCCTCCTGAGTAGCTGGGATTACAGGCACATGCAACCACACCCGGCTAATTTTTTGTATTTTTAGTAGAGACAGGGTTTCACCATGTTGGCCAGGCTGGTCTCAAACTCCCTACCTTAGGTGATTCATCTGCCTTGGCCTCCCGAAGTGCTGGGATTACAGCCATAAGCCACCACACCCAGTCTCAGGTATTTCTTTATGGCAATGCAGTAATGGCCTAACACACCCACCACATTCCAGTCTAGTAAGCTCCATTTATGGTAAGTGCCCTATACAGTTCTACCACTTTTAAACTTTTATATCATATTTTTACTGCACACTTTCTGTGGTCAGATACACAAATACTTACCACTGTGTTATAATTGCCTATAGTATTCAGTTCAGTGACATGCTGTACAAATTTGTAGCCTAGAAGCAATAGGCTCTGCCATATAGCCTAGGTGTGTAATGGACTATGCCATCTAAGTTGGTGTAAGTGCACTCTATGATTGATGTCTGCACGACAAAATCACCTAACACCACATTTCTTGGGATGTATCCCTGTCATTCAGCAACACATGACTGTATATTAAGTGTATAGAGTAGAAATAATTATTCTAACCCCTATTTGGGAAAAATTCTACTTTAAAGTAACAAACATCACTACCATACATTGTAGCCACTGATATTATTTTTAGATTCATTTTCACATTTGAGAAATCAACCAGCAAAAAAATCCCCTCTTGCAGAATCACTGTTTCTATAGATTAATATTTAAAACAAAACAAAAAATATGAAGACTCTGTACCAACTTGTAACAAGAAAATAATGAATTTAATCCAAGACCTTTATTCTTTTTTAAACTGGTTTTTTTTTAAGTAGTTAATCCCTTATAACCTTTCAAAGACATTGGATTAAAGGGAGATTTATCTTTTTCTTTAAAAACAGTTTGTATGTAAAAGTTTGGAAATTCCCCAGCTCTGGGTGATAAAAGGTTCAGGTTTACACAAATGTATCATTCTTTGAATATGAATTAATTATATCAAACATTAAATAATATGAATTTCAAGGTATTTTCAAGGTAAAAATATCAAACCTGCATATTAGCACCTTTGAGACAATTTAGCACCAATCTTTGTTGTATTTGCTATCATTGTTTTCCCTTCAATTAAAATGTTTTCCTATTTTATGATTAATTGATTTAGATTTATCTTCTACAAGGATATTAATTTTAGTTTCATGATCTTATATCAAGAATTATAGAGCTTATGTTACATTAATGTCTTATACCATAAGAGATAAAAATTGATCTTTTACAAATTTTTGCTTTTGCAATTGCTGTGTTTCTAATTTCTTTATACACAGGCTTAATTGTTTTTAATAAACCTCAAAAATATCAATATAAACTTTAGAGCCAACACCAAAACTATGACAACAGAGTATGTTTTTCAAAGAATCAATGACTTTCAGTAATAGAATAGAAGCAAGAGAATAGAAGCAGCAATTATGAGGCACCTGGAATTGCATTCAATATTTTAATGTAACATCTTATTTCCACGATTCTCGAAGTGTGGCTACTAGTGCACCTACATAATCAGCAGGGTACTTGTTAGAAACGAAAATTCTCAGACCCACCTCAGACTTACTCAATCTGAAATGCTGGAGGTGAAGGCCAGCAATCACAATTTTAACAAGTCTTGTAATAATCCAATTGAATCTTCACAATGACTCTTTGAAATTAATACTTTCTGCACTTTATAAACAAAAGTTAACCAACATTCCAATGGTACAAAAAGAGAGAGAGAGCCAGAGAGAGAGATCCAATTGTATGCTGCCTATAAGGGACACATTTTAGATTTAAAGACACGAACAGGTTAAAAGTAAAAGGATGGACCTGACACAGTGGCTCATGCCTGTAATCCCAGCACTTTGGGTGGCCTAGCGGAGTGGATCACCTGAGGTCAGGAATTTGAGACTAGTCTGGCCAACCTGGTGAAATCCCATCTCTATTAAAAATACAAAAAATAAAATAAAAAAGAAAGAAAAATTAGTTGGGTGTGGTGGTGCATCCTGGTAATCCCAGCTACTTGGCAGGCTGAGGAAGAATTGCTTTAACCCAGGAGATGGGGGTTGCAGTGAGTGGAGATTGTGCCACTGCACTCCAGCCTGGACAACAGAGTCAAACTCCACCTCAAAAAAGAAAAAAAAAGAGTAAATGGATGAAAACAATACTATACATGGTATACAATTAATAGCCACAAGAGAGGTGAAGTGGGTATGCTAATACCACACAGAACAGAATTTAAGACAAAAAGTATTACTAAAGACAAAGAGTAGCATGTATAGTGATTAAAGTATAAATTCATCAGACAGATATAACAATTATAAACACACACATCTAACAACTGAGCCCCAAAGTATGCAAATTTAAAGAATTAAAGGGAGAAAGAGACACTTCAAAAGTAATAATGGAGGGCCAGGCGCGGTGGCTCACGCCGGTAATCCCAGCACTTTGGAAGGACAAGGCGGGTGGATCACGAGGTCAGGAGATCAAGACCATCCTGGCGAACACGGTGAAACCCCGTCTCTACTAAAAATACAAAAAAAATAGCTGGGCGTGGTGGCGGGCGCATGTAGTCCCAGCTTCTAGGGAGGCTGAGGCAGGAGAATGGCGTGAACCCAGGAGGTGGCAGAGCTTGCAGTGAGCGGAGATCGCGCCACAGCACTCTAGCCTGGGCGACAGTGTGAGCCTCCGTCTCAAAAAAAAAAAAAAAAAGTAATACTGGAGGATTCAAAATCTCACTCGAAAATGGATAGAGCAACTAGATAGAAAAATCAACATGGATAGAGACAATCAAGATAATACTGCCAACAATCTTGACCTAACATTTACAGCAAACTCCAGCCAACAACAGCAGAATAATGCTCAAGTGTACATGGAACATTTCCCAGGACAGACCATATGTTAGTTCACAAAGCAAGTCTCAGTTAATTTAAAAGAATTGATATCAGCCAGGCACAGTGGCACACACCTGTACTCCCAGCTACTCAAGAGACTGATGTGGGAGGATGACTTGAGAGCAGAAGTTCGAGGCTGTAGTGCACTGTGATGATCATGCCTAGGAACAGCCACTGCGCTCCAGCCTAGGCAATTCAGCAAGATATCATCTTTAAAAATAAAAATAAGAATAGAAAAAAATGATATCATACAAAATATATTATCTGACTATAAGGAAATTAAATAAGTCAAAAACAGGAGAAAATATGGGAAATCTACATATATTTAGAAATTTTAAAGTATACCTCTGAATAACCTATGAATCAAAAAAGAAATCACAAGAGAAATTAGAAAATATTTTGAGTTGGATAAAAATGAAAACCTGGGCAGGCATGGTGGCTCTTGCCTGTAATCCCAGCACTTTGAGAGGTTGAGGTGGAGGATCACTAGAGCCCAGGAGTTTGAGACCAGCCCTGGCACATAGTGAGACCCCAACTCCACAAAAAATTAAAAAATTAGTCAGGCATTGTGGCTTACACCTGTAGTCCCAGTAACTCAAGAGGCTGAGGTGGGAAGATCGTTTGAGCCTGGGAAGGTCAGGCTGCAGTGAGCCATGATCACATGACTGCAATGTGGCCTGAACAACAGAGTAAGAAGAAAGAAAGAAATCAAAAGATAAAAAAGGAGAGAGAGAGAAGAAAGAAAGAAAGAAAGAAAGAAAGAAAGAAAGAAAGAAAGAAAGAAAGAAAGAAAGAAAGAAAGAAAGAGAGAGA